>NW_010511459.1:0-385 GCF_000687285.1 Phaethon lepturus
AGGAACCGCACAAAGAGGGCGGCGGGCCATCCTTTAAGGCCTCTCTCTCGCTGCATAGGGAGGCGTCTTGTGCCGGCCGTGGAGCCGGCCGCCCCCGGGGGGCTACAGAGGGGGGGCCGGGCAGTTAAATGAGCGTCAGAGTTTTTACACTACGGGTAATTTCCAGCGGGGTCTTCAAGGAAAGCTCACTGGAGCTAGACACCTAGATGCAGGTGAAATCCTGTCTGATTTGGGTGTCCCCTGCCTCAGGGCTTGGGAAGTCTCAGCCTCCCATGCCGGAGAAGACTGAAAGAAAGGTTTTCCTTCTTTTTTTTTTTTATTCTCCTCTCTCCGTTCTCAGCACTGGGCAAACCACATCTAGGGTACCCATGGCCAGGTTTGGGGC
>NW_010511459.1:444-1052 GCF_000687285.1 Phaethon lepturus
CCCCGGAGCTGGTGAGGGCTGCAGACCTCGCTGCGAGGAGCGGCTGAGGGAGAGGGGCTTGTTCAGCCGCGTGTGGGAGCTAACAGCACGTCCTCCAGGGCCTGTGAGGGGGGTACTGGTCAGGTGGAGCCAAGCTCTTTGCAGGTGTGCACGATGGGAGGATGAGAGACGGCAGGGACAAGATAAAACGAGAGGACTGGGCTGGATTTAAGGACAGATTGTTTTGTCACTTAGGGGAGGCAGGCAGGCAGTGGCGCAGATTACCCAGAGGGATTGTGTTGTCTCCACTTTTGGAGGTTTTCAACACCCAGCTGGGTTAAACCCTGAGCAACCTTCTCGAAGCTCAGAGCTGACCCTGCCTTTAGTAGGAGGTTGGACTAAGTCCTGAATCATCCTATGATCCCACAAGAGCTTGCAAAAACCCTGTGTTCCCTCCTTTCTTTCTTTTTTTCTTTTTTTACTAGCACTATTAAAAAATGAAGAGTAGTTGTCCCTTGTATAACACTCTGGGTTTAGTTTCTTTTAATGGCTACACTTAATTGAGACTTGGGCAGCAGATACCAGTTAGGGAGATTTCTCCTGCTGGAAATAAGTAAGAGATTTGGGAA
>NW_010511459.1:1083-21383 GCF_000687285.1 Phaethon lepturus
TGGAGACTTTATTGCAATGTATTACAAATGTCTTTTTCACATACCATTTCAGATTTAAAAAACAAAACGTGGCTATTGTGGAACTGCTAGGCAACTCTACCCTGAAACCAAATTAACTCAAACTAAGCCACTGTTCCCAGAAAGCTCAAATGCTCCATCTAATAGAAAACACATAGCTTCCTGCCTTTCTGGGGTAGGCATCTTGGTGAGGTAAGTAAGTATCCTACCCATTTTAAGAAAGGAAGCACGGAAAGATACTAAGTAACTTTTGGTCCTGGTGATGCCATAGTGAGGAGCTGGGCTTGAGGCAACTTTCTTCTGAATTTCAGGCTATCCCAAAGCAGCTTGTCGTGTGCTTCCCTCACTGGGCCAGAGCTGACATCTGGAAATGGCATGCAGAGGTTTGGATGGGTGTGGCACAAGAGCCAGGGTTGGGATTCCTTCCCTTCTGGAATGGCGCTCCCAGGACTCTTGGAAATGGGTTTGGTTCTGGAAACAGGAACAAATCACCTGGTAATAACTGTTTTCCTAATGCTGAGGCCTTCTACACGTGTGCAGGATCTGAACACTGAGATAGTATTACAGAGTCCAGCCTGAGCACATGTCAAAAGGAGGAATCAAAAGGAGGAAACAAGGCTTTTAGTAATAATAATGCTTCCACAGTGTCATCACAGGGAGATAAGGCTTTTCCTGTCTTCTGCTCATTAAAAATGTTGTTATTATGCTTAGAGTATAATGAGTACAGCATCTGTCAGACAGTCTTGACTCAACAGTACTGTACACAGTTGTTTTCCTACATGCCACGAATTTCCTCTGTGACATTTAATGGGCAGCCAAAAATCATTTTTTCCTTTAAAGTAAATCCATTCCATTTACATCAGCCAACACTGAATCATTTTGAGTTAGAGACTGTAGAGGGTGGGCATGGTGGATGGCATGTGTTATTGGAAGGAAGAGCTCAGCCTGACAGCTATAAATGCAACTATCGTGCTTTTATAGCTGGGGAAAAAAACCCCCAACCAACCAACCAACCTTCTTTTTTTGCGCTTGCCCAAATATACCTTCACCTCAGACCAGAGAGTCTCATAAGCAGGCAGCACTTAGTCCAGCCTGGGCATGGGCTGTAATTTGATTGGAGTGCATTTATTTAATCTTGAAGAAGAAAAAGAATCAGGAGGAGACACACAAGACTCCCTGTCTCCGACACCACTGATGCTTTTTCTGGGCAAGTGGAAGGAGTTCATTGTGCTACATGGCACCGGTTTTGTTTTGACTGCTTAGGGGTGGGTTGGTTACATGGCCTGCTTTTCATTTGCTTTGATTTTTTCATTCCCTGCTTGTCCTGCCAGAGGATGGTACAAGTCATAATCCTTCTCCGACCAGGGGCTCAAGGCTGTCTGGGTCTTCTTTAAGGTAGCTCTTGCAGCTTCTTCTCTTGTAGCTACCAGTTGTTGCCATAGAGATTGGTAACAGCCTGTGGAGAATAAGGATGGGATGGGGAGTAGCAGCCCAAACAGAGTGCATTGAGCTTTTGTGATATCGAGCTGGCTGCATTCAGCTGACTACCCCTGGAAAACCTGGGCTCAGTGAGACTGACAATTGATGTACAGCATCTTTGTTTTAGCTCCTTCCACCTTGCCATCACACACAAATTTTAGGAAATGGAGTCTTTTGTGTGGGAAAACAAGAAATCCTAATCCAGAAGTGTAAGTATCTGCCACGTAAAGATGAATGTAAGAGTCCTGGAGCACCAGTTAGATCCCAGGAACTACTGCATGCATTCAATCAAAACCAAAGCTGAAATGGTGAGTATCAAGTACAGTAAGTTCTTCAGTCACCTGCAGATGAGACATACAGATAGTCTGATAATTTTGAACAACAAGTATGTGCAGGTAAGTTGTAAAGGCCACAGTAATAGCCATACATATAATGAACAATGTCTTTGAAAACGGATTGTCCATTGTAACCAATAATCTTCAAGAGTAAGCTACTTAAAATGAGTAAGGTTGGAAACCTGATCTTTCTAACTGAGATAGGGACAGAAAAGGTATAATTTTTAATACATTTGCTGCTGGTGATGACTTTCTCAATGTTATCTGCTTTACTCAGATGCTCTACAAGTATAGTCAAGCCTGTGACGTATGCAGAAAGCTTGTTTGTCAGGAAGTACTGGCTATTCTACATTATTCTCAATTGCTAAATCATATTTGAAAGTGCATTCATGTTGATTTATCATTTTTTTTAACATGTGTATGCAGGTAAAAGTCCTGGAGCACCAATGAGATCCTAGGAGCTACTGCATGCATTCAATCAAAACCAAAGCTGAAATGGTGAGTATCAAGTACAGTGTGTATATATATATATAGGTATATATACTCCACTCTATGGACTGTGATATTCCCTTTATTAGTGGATAACATTTCATTTACCCTGTTTTTTACAATGTTTTCTGGTGTGTGAACATACCAGGACATGACAGTTTTGTATGTTAGGCCCTGTAGAGAAAGAAGGGTGTTATGCCATTATATTATGAGAAATGCTAACAAGAAGAGCTTGTACTCTTATACTTACATAAATCTATGGGCCTGGATGGAATTCACCCCAGCATGTTTAGAGAAGTGGCTGGTATTGTTGCAGGGCCACTGTCTATAATATTTGAAAAGTCATGGAGATCAGGGGATATCCTTGATGACTGGAAGAGGGCAAATGTCATACCCATCTACAAGAAGGGCCAAAAAGAGGGCCTAGGCAATGACAGGCCCATTAGTCTTACTTCAGTCCTTGGGAAAGTAATGGAACAAGTCCTCCTAGAAACTATTACAAACCAACTGAAGCAAGTGATTGAGACAAGCCAGCATGGATTTACCAAAGGCAAATCATGCCTGACAAACCTGATCACGTTCTACGACAAAATAACATTTTCTGTTAACATGGAGAGAGCAGTGGATGTTTTTTACCTGGACTCCAGCAAAGTATTCGACACTGTTTCCCACAGCCTCCTCCTGGGCAAAATGGCAAGATACAGACTGGATAGGTGGTCTGTGAGATGGGTGGGCAATGGGCTCACAGGCCTCATTCAGAGGGTGGTAATCAATGTTTTTTGCAGGAAAGACTGAAGGATTTAGGTCTTTTCTCCCTGGAGAAGAGAAGGCTAGGAGGGTCTCATGGTATTCCAGCACTTAACGGACACCTGCAAAGAGGATGGAGAGTCTCTCTTCACATGGAGCCACATAGAAAAGACAAGGGACAGTCAGTACAAGTTGCACCAGGATAGGTTTCATCTTGATGTAAAAAAGAATTTTTTTACAGTGAGAGCAATCAATCACTGGAACAACCTTCCCAGGGATGAAACCATCACCAGAGGTTTCCAAGATGCAATTTGACAGGTTACTAGATAATCTCATCTACACTCCCTTTCCCACAAAAAGTTGGACCAGATGATCTTTTGAGGTCCTTTCCAACCTGGTCTGTTCTATGATTCTATGATACTAAAAGTGATTTATGTCCCAGACTGTGTAGATACTTTCTCCACAAACACTTGACCCAGTGAGTGGTCAAGCGGTGATCTTCTCACTCTTCCTTCCAACTGACTGACTGTCAGTCAGTAAATATGTTATTATCTGACCTGAAAGCAGCAACAATAAAAGATTTTATATGAATACTTGTGATAATTGTGTGGCAAGTGTTTAAGGGTTAATTTGAATAAAGAAGTAGTATTGATGATTTAGCCATGATGAAGATGTAAGCAAGGCAAGGTTAGTAGGGAGGAATAGTATTTTAGAAGTCTAAATAATATCAGTTGGGAGGTAAAAGTTCTTGCCCATAGAAGCCTCTTCTCACATCTGAATATGATTTAAGTCACAGGATATAAACAGTGATTAAAAAAAAGTAGTATTCTTGTACCTTCACAGTAGCTAATATACAACTTCAAATGTAAGCCCTCAGGATGCATAAATTTAAGTGTCCTTTTAATACTACTCCTCATCTCCAATGTATAGCTGAAAAGGGGAGTGGAAACCAATTTTGTTGAGCTAGAAATTCTGTAAAATAAACACCAGATGGAGCCAGAAAACCATATCTTAAAATTTCTGTTTACATTGTATTATGTTTAATTCTTACATTTCATTTTCAGTCCTGCCCATTTTCTTTTCTTTGCCTTAGTAAAATATCTTTTATGTAATCTGTGATGTGGTTGAACAGTTTCTGAGGAGCTGTAATTATCCATGTCTTTTTTTGTCTTGCCATGGAGACATGCACTGTTTTAATACACAATAGATACAGAATCTATTATATGTATTATATGTCCAATATGTATAGAACAATAGGAAATAAAAAATCAGAATTGCAGGATGATCACCTTATCAAAAACTTACCAGAACATACCACCTTTAAATATACCAAGTATAATTACCTTCCTGAAAAAAAAAAAACCAAACAAAACACCTTTCAGTTTTCATCTCCTTAAATCTTTTCCAGTGGAGGTGCAGTTTATTATTAATTTAAACCTGCTGAAAACATCTTTTTCAATATAACTTCCACTCCCTCCTCTCTCCTCTTAGATGCTATATCCCAAAGATCCTCTGGTGTTCTCAGATCAATAGCCTTGTATATTTTTTGCAGAAAACCAGAAGGCACCACTCACCGACTCATTATGTGCGTCTGAAGTTGTTTAAGGCCGAGTTTTCAAATGTAGTTACTGCCTAGAAGAGATAGTTGTTTTATGGTCGTTCCTACTGACCCTTTAAAAGTCTAATTTTTACACAGAGCGCTATGAGATTTAAAGGTAATTCCTGACACCAAAAAACACAGGCAGTTGATGTAGTTCAATACAGAAAAAAAAAAAAAAAGGTCAAAAAAAAGTCAAACCATTTACCTCACAAAAATATCTTTTTTAGAAAAAAGAAATCTATATTTTCCTCATAATGTATGTGGAAGTATTAAAGTCTTCCTTATGTCAGCTGTACACTTGAGTCTGCCCAGCTCCGTGTGAACAATTTGTCAGGGACCGAGAGAGCAGCTTAGCTCTTCCTATCAGGCCCCAGACCACCTGCAAGTGTTTGCTCCTCTCTGCTGCCCTGGTGGCAATGGGCCACCACCAGAGCCACAGAGGGAACAGGGAGACTCTGTCAGACATCACCCCACCCAGGGTTGTCTAGAGTGAAATCCAGAGCTCTCCCTTGTCCTAAAAGTTCTCTTTCCCAGAGAAAGGGAAACTTTAGAGCATGAGGAGCGTGAGCCCCAGGAGAAACAGAAGAGAGAGCCTACTGAAGGTCTCTGTGCAGCAGGGCTTTACGGCCGCATGACTCACAAGTTGGAGGGGAGGGGTCTGTCACAGTCCTGGGGTGACACAACAATGCAGGAGCCTGGCCTAGCTTCCTTGAAGTTTGTTTCTTCATCTGCCTATAAAATGAGAAATTGGTCCTTATTCTCATGGCATGGTCTGATGTTGGATGTCCTAATTCAATCTATGAACCTAAAAATCTAAGACTTGTCCTTCTTTAAAGTAACCCCACAAGTTGCTTGGCGCAAAAGGAGGGACTCACAGGGACTTGAGAAATAGGTAGAAAAACCAAAATACCAGCTGAGTTTTGTTTATGTGCAAGGGAAGAATAATGAGATGCTCCTAAAATAAACCAACCACATGAATTTCAGAGGAATACTTTGAATGAAAAAGAAAAAAAGATAATTCAACCTCACTTTTTTTCCTTGTAAATCCATGAAGATGCATTTCCTGACCAGTTCAGCCATTCATTCCACCCTAGCATTGCAACTTAATTCTGCATTTCCACAAAAGGACATCTGCAATCTCTATCTATGAATTTATCATATATCTTGGAATTACATTACCCAGTGATATACATAGCCTACAGATGGTTCTAACTTACCTGCTTAATACCTGACCGCACACCTCGGTGGCTCTGGTTTCCCCCATGTAAATGGCTCTACTTTATCCATTTCTCTCCATTCCTTCAATAAATATATATGAATGGGCAACTTGTACTTTAACTTGGACTCACTTAGCTTCCAAGTGTTTCACCTTGAGGTCAGCCAGGCAGTGGAGCAGGTTGCCCAGAGAGGCTATGCCACCTCCATCCTCGGACGTTTTCAAGGCTCGGCTGCATAAAGCCCTGAGCAACCTTGTCTAAGCTCAGAGCTGCTGCTTGGAAGTGGAGGTTGGACTAGAGACCTTCTGAGGTCACTTCCCATTTGAATTATCCTAACCTATGATTATACTATGCTTTCTGCTTGTATGATTCATTTCTTCTTCCTTTTAACGGAGGAAACAGATTCTTCAGTCTTACCAAGCCTTGCATACAAAAATCATGAAATAACCATCTACTCTACTAGGCAAAGTAGAAACCTCTCCAGTAAAAATTCCAGTGTATAAAGAAAGAAAAACCTCAAATGCAAAAGACTGATAATTTCATGTTTAGGCAGGGTAATAGAGTATCTTGAATGCAAATGAGTCATGGTTTTACGTTTATCCCCTGAAGCTACAAGATCTAGAAATGTTCTCTAAACAACTCCTCCCCCAGTTCACATGATCACATGCCCCTGGGACACGGAATTCAAGAACACTGAAGGGTGAATCAAGCAAGAAGTTACTGAGCAATGACAACTTTCAGCTCTAGCTGCTGGGCTGCGGCCTGAGAAGGGCAGTAGTATGAGAATGACCTTAATTCTCCTGTGGTCACAGGGAGGTATAATTGCATAAAGATAATAGACGTGTCATGTATTCCTCTCTGTGCCAGACCTGCGGAGGGCATGAGTGCCAGTCATGGAGATTTAGCTGGCAGGTTCAAGCTGTAGCCGTGCGTGCGGCTGTGGGAGCTGCTGGTTCAGCTCCTCGCGTTCTGGTTTAGAGACAGACATCACAGTCACATCAGACGTGAGACACTGGGAAAATAGGCCCGTCACTCACGGCGTGACAGCAATCATCAGCACACCAATTTTCTGAAATCACTTTTCAGAACAGCACCAGAGCTTTTTAAGAATTCAAGCCCTATCAAATGTGCAGGAAAAAGAGCAAAGAAAAAACTCTGATTTATAGCTATGTGTGGTTGCTGCTGTTAGGGCCCTGAGAGCAGCAGCAGGCTCTGCCGGCACCCCCGCGTTGTGAGACGGAGCTGGGAGGAACCTCGCCGGGGGCCTCTGTGCCTTGGGTCTGAGGCTGCATGGGCGCTCCAGGCCTCGGTTCTGTCCAAAGCAAGGCTGCAGCTGTCCTGGTCAGCAAGATCTCTGCCCCGCTAGGACCTGCTGGACCACTGTCCTCAGTGCCCAGCGTCCTCCCCACACCTGCTGGGCAGCCCACCCCACTGCTCCTGGGGCACCGCTTGTTCTCACTAGCTAGAGCGCGATCACTTATTCCTAAGAGAGAAAAAAAAAACAAGAAGAAAAACTTGCCTGAGCAGCCTTTTTGGAAGAGAAGTCAGTGCCTTCAGAGCAGCTATAGAAAGAAGACATATGTGATATAAATAAAACAATATAATTAGAATGTGTCTGACAGAAGACCTGAGTAATGACCTGAGATTTAAATATAGCTGCATCTTCTGCGTGTGAGTGGGGAGAGTGTTTATGGCATTGGATGAGTGTTGCTGTCTCCAGTGAATACTCCTTGGTGTGATGTTCTTTGTCACAGCAGGTTCTCTGGCAGAAAAGCAAGCTCAAAAAAAAGCTTTGGAGGTGAACCCAAGAACTTACTAGTCTCTTTAGTGGGGAGGAGCTGCATGTTTTTCAGGCAATGTTAAATGATACTGTAATTTGACATAAATCTGTGCTGGGACTGGAAAGGACAGTCCTTGTCCTCTACCCGTTGGGGCAGCTCAAAACCAGGTCCTATTTAAAAAAAACAAACCAGCCTGTTCCCTGCTTGGGTTAGCTCTTCACACGACTAAAAAGTTACTTGTGCCAGCAAGAAGCGGGCATCTGTAACAAGCAACTGCACTAGGAAAGCGTGTACCATCCTTTCAGTGATAATGTGGGTTTATTGATATCACCATGGATTCTGAAGTTCTTAAGCATGCTTTCTGCTGCTAAGCTGTTGCTGGCTACTAATAACAGTAAAACATCACAGTGATATTAGCTGGT
The DNA here is from genome assembly GCF_000687285.1 of Phaethon lepturus. Lineage (NCBI taxonomy): Eukaryota > Metazoa > Chordata > Aves > Phaethontiformes > Phaethontidae > Phaethon > Phaethon lepturus. The sequence goes on from NW_010511459.1 coordinate 9,172, forward strand.
AACTGAAGATCTGTAAGCCTTCTTTCACCCATGTTCAAGAGTCATCCAGAGCTTCTAGAATGAAGATTGTCATATTGCATATAAGTAAAACCCATGTAAATGAGACATCATACTGGAATTTCAGAGTGATGATCAGTAGATGGTGCTCTTTTCCCAAGTAAGAATTTAAGAAATATTTTCAAATTATCAGAAATATTGTCAACCTCTGTCAATATTTTTATCCCACAGTTAGATAGTATTTATTAAAAATTGTTTCAAACACTTTTTTCCTTTAAAAAGTCATTCCAGGTTTTCACTATATTTCACAGAAAACAGAGAAATACTGGTTTAACTTCATTAAACTTGGTGTTGCATTTTATCAAGCAGCTCTTAAAAAAATTAGATTATCCATCCAGATTTTAATTAGCACTCCTTTTTCTACCATGAGGTTGTTTGTTCTGCTTTTTATGAAAAGACAAACAAACAAACAAAACCACCAAACCTCATATTGTCTTGTGTTACTTTCTTAGGCATCATATCTTCAGTTTATTAAAATAATCTGAATAAATGTAGAGGTCAGCTGTAGGGTCAGTAGGAATGTCAAAAAACCAAGAGATTTCTTAAAAGTGCTCTCAAAGTCAATCAAAAACTCCTGTGTTGGAAGAATTCCAGGTTTGCACTGGGAGAAGTTTAGGTAACTTCATGGGACGAGTCACAGAATTCATGCCTTTGCAGGGCTGTGGCTCTAAATATTCAATTAATCTCTGGTGCAAGAAAATCAAGAGCGATGCTTTCTGCTGAGACCTGTTTATGTTTCTCTCTAGTCTTCAAAGGTAATGAAAAAACTGCACACATCACACAGAATTGAGAAACCCCATTTACTTGTTATTCACTTTCTGTCTATCTCTGATGACTGTCATACTCACTGACAAGCAATCAGAGTTCAAATGCTTCCAGTTACCATGTTACCAAGAAATTTTGTGCTGGCACTTCCCAAGTTTCCCTCACTGAACAAGATAACCCACTGAACTAAATCTGGGAAGCACAACTTCTATGGATGCTCTTTGGCAGCCCTGCCCTGCCTGCTGCGCCTGGGAGCCTCAGAGTCCTCCTACCAGGGAATCACAATCCCGCAGCATCTCAAGCCTTCTCCTGGCTTTGGGATTTGGGCTAAGTACTTTAAAGAAGCCCAAGGAGGATTTAGAGTTTCAATTGCTAGTAAAGTCCAAAAGACTTCAGATACTGTTCTGAGGTGCTGATCTTAACTACAGAAAGGCTTGGGTATTTAGTATAATGGCTAGTCTCATTCTCATCACTATAGTGTCCGAGAAAGCCAGCATCTAAGGCAAGCAAAAGGAAGGAAAGGAAAAACCACTTCAAGTGAAAAACTCAGACACTTCTTAAATCCCTGTAAGAAATATTTTTCCCCCATAGATTTTAATGTTTGATTGATAATCATAATTTTTATCCCATGGGGTCTTCAAAAGCACTCTAACTATGAGGACATCTTGACCTCTTTTTCCGTAGCTGCCCATTGTGTGCCAGGTCTCATATGACAGCTGCCCTTACATAATGAAAAATTTACAAGAATTTAATAAAAATTAAACAAAAAATCTGGAACTCATATATTAACTCTGTGCTCTATACTTGTCTGCAATACGTCATTTAGAACGTGCAATTTAGTTCCGTTTCAGTAATTGAGTGCTCCCACTTTCATAGCCTCATTTGGATGTCAAGAATGAGATACTTCAATAGCGTAATTTTTTAAGATAGACTAATAGATATGTCTCTGTTATGTTTGGGAGCATTGCAGCTGCATAAGTTGTAAACTCTGTGTCTGAGGAAATGTGATAGACTTAAAGGCCTAATGCCAAATTATGAAGAGCATTGGGCCTTTAGGGCCAAATTTATGAAGGGACTAACGTTACGCCTTGCCTTCTGAAAGGTTACTGAAGTAACGAACTGAGATGATCCAGCTGACCCAAGCTTCTGTCTGGTAGTGTTTCAAGAAACAGCGAGGCCAGCTCGTGCTTTCCGCAAACAGACACTGTTAGTCACTCTGTCATATTTGTACACTGTCAAAATAATACACCATGTTCATGTAGAAGTGTCATGTAAGCATTATATAATATTGTGTATATTTTAACATGGTGTAAAAATCTAAATTAAATTAAATAACAGGCTTTGATAATTCTGAATGGGAAGAATTTTTGCTCCCAAGGAAGCAACTGAAATACATTTTTTTTGTTTCAGAGTGAAGCATCTGTTACTGTTGATATTTAATTTCTGAATGGTAGAGGAATCAGTAAGTTCAGGGCTGAATTGCTATGTGTATTTGATTCTGTGTTCTTGCGGGAGGCTACCCAAAGTTGTCTAAGAGCTTTGTGAAGTGCTGTCGTGTTGTACAGTGTGTACTAGTTCTTGCAAGTCCTTATCGTAATATTCCTGGCCCCTGCAAACTATCATAGGCCAAAACTAGCATACGTTTTCTGAACATATTATTCTCATTTATCACAGGAGAAAAAAATAGGGAGACGCAAGTGCTCCAGCTTCACCTAAAACACCTCGTATTGGTCATTGTCTTCAACAACACATATAGGCAGGTGCTCTTAGTCTGATCCTGCGTGGCAATTCTTACACCTCGGTCCTTAGTATCTAAGTGGGTATTTTGGCCTGGCTTTTTCTGCTCATTTTCTACTGCTTGTTTCAAGAGATCATGATAGGTCCTGCTGTTTTCTGGGCAGAGCTCCCTTCAGAATTCTGTTTACAAATGCTTTTTTGATGTTTTATTACATAGAAACAAAAGTTGTTCTTCAGATATGAAGATCTGTGCTTCTTAGAGGCATCTTAATATATTGATAATAGTTGCAAGTTTTTTTCACATTAATTCATGTTTTACTACTTAGGTCAAAGCAAAGAGGTTCTGGCAACATCCGTTTTAAAGTGAATATTAATAAACAATGTGATAGTTAATGAGCATGAGGATACAGACTTGAGTAACAGGTATTGAATGCATGCTTGCGTTGCCTTAGTAACCATTCGTTCCCCACTGAGGATTTAACTTAACCCAATATTCAACTTAAATTTAACCCTCAACTATTCAGCTATTTCCCTATTATGGTAAATGGAAACATTTCCTCGAGCCTGAATAAAATTGCTGGAAGAAATGGTAGCTGATTTGTAACATTATAGCAGATCTTTGGCTCAGTTCACTGTTCACCTGTTAAATAAGCGAACAACAGGACACTTTCCCCTACTCTTTTTGTTTAAGAACCCTGTACATAAGGGTCCAAAGCCTCATTAAAAATCACTTTATATGTGAGGATGAGTTTCTGTAGAAACCCACAGGTAAACAAATACTGTTCTAAGGTTATTGATGCCTGTTTAGCAAAGTGGTTAGCAAACAAGAAAGGTATATTCTTTTCCCCTTCCTGTGCCTTATTTACACCAGACAGCTACTTGCACATATAATCCTCAATCATCATGAAGAAGGATGGGTAGATATATACCTCTTCCACTTTGTAGCATCTTTCTTCAGTTTAACCTTCAGCAAACACCAGCTCTCTGTAGAAGAACAGAAAACTGCAGGTAACAACTGACAAAAAGCAAAGACAGTCTTTAGTATTAGAGTGAGAAAGTAACTGGTGGATCTCTCTCTCCTCTCTGACATTTCCATATGGTGACTGTGGAACCAGGAGCACTTTTCAGTCTATGCAACAGCCCCTCCTCTCATTCTCCCCTCGTCTGGGTTTCCAGGGAAAGCAAATCCCAGCAGGCAGGCCAAAAGGGGTCATACCAGGTCTGGGAGGCTGGGAGACCAGGAGCCCAAGGCTGTGGTAGACACCATAGAGCACACCAGCCTCTCAGTGCAGGCACAGCCTAAGATAACTTAATGGTCCCTCTGTCCTCTCTCCATACACAAGGTGCCCAGGCAATTATCCTTGCAGCTCATTCCAAAAGCTAGCTCTAATTATTATTGTTCACATCTGCTGAAGCGTGAAGAGAATTAAGTCAAAGCTTAAAGTAAGAAACAAAGAAAGAACCAAAGTGTTAAGCTGCAGTTGGAGCTGCTTCTGTACTCAGGGAATTTTTCAGAGTACACTCTAAGTCATATCTTAAAGTTATAAAGGGAGGAAGGGAATTAAACTGCTCTCCCTTCATGTTTTCTTGAACTAGCCCCTAGAAGACCTCATATCAGATGAGCTCTGCAGAAGTCAAATCCACACTACAGATCGGTACTGGCATTGCTCAGGGGTATGAGGAGGTGTGATCCCTGAGCAACAGACCTGTGCCAGCAGAGAAACCTTGGTAAGAAGCACTTACAGATAGAAAAGCCGCACTTCAATGTGTCGCAGGTTGCGCTGTACGAAGCGCATCTGCTGGAGCTGTATTACCAATCAGAGCAGTTCGCATTAGTTTACCCCAGAATCAGTGAAGCCTCACTAGACGCTCTCCTCTTATTTAGGTTTTATCAGATCCATATTTTTTTTCCTTTCAGAATCTTGTTTTGGTGTTTCAAAAGTTCCATTTTCCTCCTGTCTGAAACACTCAGAAGAGCACAGCTGTGTCATGCCACGTGGCCCTGTTAAGGCTGTTGATGTGCAGCAACGTATAAAACAAGTTCATTTTGAATGGTCTGTTGAGTAGATGGCCTGGACCCCAGGCAGGAACGCTTAAACACAGTCTTCAGAGAGCCTTGAGACTTCTTTATAGGGGGAAAGTTGCCTGCTGAGAAAAACAGTATGTAAGCATGAAATGAAATCTTACATGACGATGCAGGAGCATAATTACACAAAGGGAAGAAGCACAGTTGAAAAGGCCTCCTTAATACTAATGCTGTCTAATTTTTCAGTGTAATATATAATTATTTTGCATGCAGCATATTATTTATGATGTGAATTCTTCAGGATAAGCTAAATAATTTTCAAAGTCACATTCCACCTCAAATAAAAAGGCCCATAGAAAGAGCAGAAAAAGAAGTGAATAAGTCTTATTTAGAGAAACTATTTTCTTGCTGTCGTTCATAAATTATCTTTGACTTTCATTCCAATTAGGTGTTTTTCTCCCATCATTGTCTCCATTCCCTCTGCCCAAGGATCTCAGACAGTTTGCCCTGACCTAAATACCTCAGTGTTTCTGCCTCCTTTACTGCTTGGCACAGGTTAAAGCCTGAAGCTCAGAAACCCTGAGAAGCAAAACCCAGGCTGCAGACTAGGCAAAACACGTGCATTCTTCCCCAATATTTGAACATGTTTCTTCAAAGGAGGACAATAAACTAGACACAGACAAAGTGCCATTGCAATGCTTTCTTCGTGCAGATGACAGTAACGGCAGTGACGCTTTTTATTCTTTTTTTGGTCTTTCATTTCTTTTTTCAAGTAGACCCATGTATCATTGTACTTAAAATGGAAGAAGAAAAACCTCTTCTGAGGAACCCACATATTTGCAGTCATGAGCTCTGCAGTCTAGTAAAGCTTTTCAACACACGTTTATGTCTAAGACATGAGCTCAAGAGCTTGTTGTGGTAAGGGGCCACTTCCCAGTAGCCTATGAGTTTAGAAAGAGAGGGGAGCAGCAAGATTTGAATGTTTGGCTTTAAAAGCAGGGTATTTTAAAATAAAATAAAAGCAGCTTTAAAAGTGTCATGGATCAGGTGCTGAAGGACATTCAACTCCTTGTGCAGTCAGGAATGGCTTAGGTAGCAAGGGTGCTGAAGGGGTGCTGCACCTTATCTCGGGCTTGTGTTTGCTCCCTCTCCTTTGCAGGAGTGTCACCGTGCATTGGGTCCTGCAGTGACCTGGTTCAAAAATTAAACCAGGCAAAACAAAATCAGGCTTTTCTTCCAGGGGTAGTTTTCATTTGGTTTCATTCCCTGAACCATTTGGTTTCGTTCCCTGAACCCGCTCATACGATCAGAAAGGTGGGAGCATGCCGCCAGAAGGAAGAAAGAGATGGTGCCACATTAGAATGGCTTAAAACTATTGGGAAACTGCACTGTTAGGTACAGTTGCTCTCACCCTTAGCAGAAAACCAATCTATGTCCTGCTGCTTTGATTCTCTGGTAAAATAATGGGATGGAGAGAGTGCAAAAGCTACGAAATCAAGCTGATGAGTTCCTGTACCCCTTAGCCCTACCATTACAAGGTGTAACTGATTACTGGATGTAAAAAGCTCTTAATTTCTTTGAAAATTTGAGTATTGAAAAGAAAGTCCATTTCATGCATTTGTTCTCATCTCTGTTTGCTTTTCATATCTTGCAAAAAAGAGAAGTTGTGCTGTTGTTAGTTTGTTAGTAGCAGAATTTTGAAACAGTTTTGTGTCTACAGACTGCACATCTGTTGGCTGTCAGGTATTATTCAGATTCTCTTTTGCTTTGAAGAAGATGTATGACAACGTTTAAAGAGACACCAAATAGCCATCCTGCAATAAAGCTTTTGATGAGCATGAAAATTGTTAGACCAGACAGGCAGGTAGCTGTTCAGGGCCTGCTGGAGTGGGAGTGTGGAAAGGAATCGGTGAATGGGCTCTTAGATCCAGAGTTTCTCTTCTCTCTTCTCCTTTCCCCTTGTATTTCTGAGCCTCAGAGGAAAAAACACTAACAGCGTGAGAGTTAGCAATGTTGGAAATGTTGTGGCGAAAGCAATGCTGAAGGGTACAAATGCAGCTGACACAAATGCATTGAAAACTCCCGTTATAGATCCCTGAGTTCTTTGGGTAATTAAAGCTTTCTGTGCTCTCTGTGCAAGTGCTGTGACCTGATAAGAGTTTTAAATTGTAACACAATGCCAATGGAAAGAAAAGATAAGTGCAGTGAAAAGCAGCGTGCTGGCAGGTAAAAACATTGCCACTGACACAAGCTTTTCTTTTGAAATCAAGCTCATGATTATGAGTTATTTTAACTAACTCATTATAGTGAGAAATAGCTGTAAATGATTTTCAGACCATTAGCATGAAATATTTTTTGTCGGATGTCAATTCACTTCATGACAAAGTCAGTATCATTGGCATCATTTTGAAAATGGGGAAACTGAGGCATAGAGAAGTAACAGAGTTCGATTCAAGGTCACTCATCTCTGACAGTACCACAGTACAATGCAGAAATCTGGAGGCTGAAGCCAATGGTTTCTGCAACATTATCTTATTTAAAAGGTGTGTTGTGTGTATTTGTACGTAGATGCGCACACATACCTGTACAAACATGTGTACTAGCAGATATTCTATAAATATTCGGAAGTATAATTCCATACTATTCCATACTAGTAATCACCTGTCAGGAAGGTATGGAGCACAAACTATCAAAGAAGGTTCAGAATAATCTTGTCTCTAATCACTTTCACCTTTGTAATCTATTAGAAAACACATCTCTCTTGTGCCTTCCATCTCATTTTTTTCAAGAGACCCTACTCATCTGACATTTATTGATCAGATCTTGTCTTCCAAATTGCTAATTTGTTTATATGCTCCTAAGTGGCTCTAACCAGGTTTCTGGTAGAATCTGAAATAGGTTTTTTTTGATAAATGAACAGGCAACTTGTATACTTTTTATAATAATACTTGATTACTACTCATCATGTTTTTACAAAATACTTTAATGTTGTAAAGGACAACACCAGCCCATGGGTACAGTGGCTACTTCTGTAAATGCTGTAACTTATCCTTTCAGTGAACCCATTTAAGTAAGCTGAAGTTACCCTGCCTAAAATTGCCCCAAGGGAACAGTGTGATCTATTTTTTTATTCTTTAAAAGGTACATTTCCATTATCACAGAACCTGAAAATTCAAGTCTTCTTGGCTATTATAAAGAAATAATAACTTAGTAAGTATTGAATGCAAGTCACTGAGCCACTTTTTTCCTTCAAGATGATCACATCTGTTCCAGTCATACAGGAATGCATTCAAGTATGAAATGGTGGGTGGGAAGGTAGTGAGGATGATACAATGGGACTAAGTGTTTTGTGCCAGCACTGTAAACTCACTTATTAATTTGGAGAGTAACAAATCAGATGTGCTTTATTTTTCCTGTTATAATCGTCAGGTAATTAATTTGTTGTGATGCTGTTCCGATCCTTTGTTATTTCAAGAGGCAGAACTGATTAGAAATTTCCTAGGAGTACTTCCACTTGAAATAACTTATTTATCCACTTTCTTTGGATGACTGTTTATGGTTTCATTAGAAATGGCAATATAATGGTTCCATACTACTGTGGAAGTTAGTCACAGCATAACTTATCAGGTACTTTCTTCTTGGGGAGATCACTCTTAATCTTCAAGGACTTTTCTACATGACATATTACAAAACGATCCACTGAAATGAAATGCTCAGAAGATAAATTTGATCCTAACATCTACTGGGGATATTGCAAAGTCAGATCACCAGAAATTCTCACTTCTAAAGACACCGTTGGGCCATCAGAGGCAGATCGAGGGCTTTCAGCTGCGTAAAGTCCGTAGGCTCCTGTCAGTGGAGGGGTTGGAGGTGGTACTCTTCCTTTCGCAGCAGGTGACTAAGCGGGTCTGGGATACGATATGGATGCAGTCTTAGAAGTAAGAGGCTGAGCTCATTTGAAGCCACTCGGTTTGCCCTTCTTGTCAGGCTGTTTTCCTTAGGGACCAGGTAAATTCCAACTCAGTTCATTGCAGTTTGCCTGTCTGTACTCTCAAGACAAAAACAACCTCTTAATTTCCATTCTGAAGCAGTAACTTAGTAACTTTTGCACACTCGCTGTCATCGGTTCATTTCAATGGCCTTATTACCATCTAGTGGCCAACACAAAAGAGCTTGCATTTAAGTATCATGTTTTTAACTCAGAAAACCCAGGAGAGACATGCTCCAGAGAGAGATGCGAGTGTATTACCAGCAACTCAAATGGACCAGAGCTTTCGCTCTCCGCCGTCTTTGGATCTGATTGATCGCCTCTCCATTTTCTCTCTTTGTAACATGCTGCAATGTTACTCCCTGGCATATGTTTCGGATGCTTCAAAAGCAGAGGGGAGAGATGTCAAACTTGTTAGCCATATAAGTGAAATTCTCTTCTTATTAGGAGAGCAGCAAGCTAGTCAAGAAAACACTCGAGCAGCTAAAACACCAAGGAACAGAAATGTTCTCCTTCACTTCCATGCATAGAGCAAGAGCTGCACTTCTGAGAACTAGAGAATAATGAAGTCTCTGGGCAGATCCTGGGCACAGCAGGAAAGGTTCACAGGTGCCTATATCCTACAGCACTGGCCTTGTGAAATTAAATCACACGGTATACATCAATATATAGGAGGTATTTATGGCATTTATGAAATTATATTTATAAAATTATTTAAATACTTTCTCTCCCACTGCAGTGTTGTAGTTATTATGAACTAAAAAATTAATTCTGCAATTGTCTCAGCATGAAGAGAAATATGAAAATGGGGATACGTCCATGAAGCTTTTCCTCATTTGCTTGTGACTCAGGAACTGTAATAACGCAAAGGACATCTCAGGCTTAGAAAAACGGAGAGCATAAAGGTATCACCTCCTATGTACACAGTAATATACGTTTATCCAGCCTTTGGATGTGACAGACTGACGTTTTACCAGATTTTGCTATGGTCAAAATTTATCTAGACATCGCTTTATCTGTTCTTATGGATAATCTCAGTTACTTAAATTCCTGGGTGTCCAACTGAGGGCACACATGCTTGCTTACCTCCTGCCAGTAATGGTTCATCTATAAAATATGCACTGCCAGTAAATGGAAAAAAAACAACTAGAGCCAAAAGCCTTGACCACAGAAGACTTCTCCTCATTACAACAAACTGGCTGTAGCCCACAACAATTTCATTCATTACAAGTCTCGCCGGTGCAGGCAGACCTTAACTTCATTCTATCAACCTTTGTTGATCCACTCGGAACAGGAGCTGCAGAGTAGTAGGTATCTTGCAGTTTTCATTTAGAGTTGTTTTTCTTTCATATTTTTCCCCTAGGTTTGCTCTTAAGACAAAGTTAAAAGGCACATCTCAACCAACTTGGCTGATGTTGTCAAGCTCATGCACTGAATTCCCATGGGGGGGAAAAACAACAAAACTTTTTACTGAAAAGTGAAAAACAAAGCTTTCCACTCCAATTATGTTAATCAAGAATCTATCTGGAGGATGGGAGTAAAGGGCTGAGTAGAATTAATGGAGGAGAAAAAAACAATTTAATTATTTATATTTGAGTCAATGCATCTGACATCTTGCACTCCAGGGGCCTTGCTGTCAATAAAGATATATCACCAAATACTATTAAAGAAACTGTACAGCAGCATTTCCCCTTTCATAGGAGGCAAAAAATATATTAAAATATATGTCAGAGTTGCAGTCACAGAAAATAGGGCTGGAAGGGACCTTCGTTAATCGTCAGGATCATGTTGGCACTCCATGCCTAAAATATTTCGGGCCGACATCTGGAAAACCTCAAGCAGTGGACATCCCACAGCTGCTTTGGACTACCTATTCACTGTGCTTAGTATTAGTCCCTTATGAGAAAGCACACACTTTTCCCTGAAGCCCTGTCCCGGTCTACCAAAAACCCGCCTTCTACAGTGCCGCTGGAAGCTACTGTAGACCACTGGAGTTAGCTCTGTCTGTCTCTCTTTCCTTTATACGTAATATTAGCCTAGTCATATATGCCTGCTGACAGCTGCTGCTAAGCAGGGCCTAAAGAATAAGAAATTTTCTGAGATTTTTAGGTCTAGATTCACAAGCGTGGGTGCAAAAAGGAGGAACAGAAAATGAAGCTGAGAGAAGAACAAATACAACACCTGCAAGGTATTAGTGTGGCCTTGTGTTGGCTGCATAAGTTCTGCCAATCTCCCTTCGAGTTGCATGGCAGGACTCATGGAAAGCGATGGCAAGTGGGTAAGTATAGTTGATCGAGTGTGATAGGCCATGAAACTTTCCTGTTCTGTTAATCAGAAATTTGGTTAAATGCCTGTTTTCCCCTCCTTTTCAGTACAGCAGCTGCCACCATGTGCCCTTACCAATAGGAGGATGGGGACAGGAGTAAGACTCTCCTAGGTGTACAGGGCTTCAGTTGTGCTCTGAGCAATTTGTATTCAAACACAGTCAGAAATACCTGGGATTGTATGGTTTAGGTTGTTTTGGTTTTGTTTGTTTTTAACTTCTGTTTTCCATTACCTATGGAGTACCCTGCCAAGTAGCAGCACATACTTCATACCACATTATTTCCTCCATCTCATCTGGTACCTGGGGCTTTGTGGCTGTGCACTGCACAAATTCAGACACTCTCCTTTTGATGCTTAGCATCACATCATCTTGAAAAACTATTTATTAAAATTAAATGTCTAGCACCCTCTGCTATTCGAGTGTGATTTTCACAAACAACGGAATTACCTCTGTAATTGTGTACCTGGCTAGTGAAAATGTGCCTGCTGTGTATTTTTACCACAAATTTACTTTCACCCAAAAACATTTTAAAATATTTTACTGCTGAATTAAGATAATGATATGGTAGATTTTTAGCAGAAAATGAACCTATTTCTAATTTAAGTGTTGTAGGCTTTTTAGAGAACTGATCTCCTTTCATAAGGCTGGGAAAACCTACCATTTTATGTAACTGAAAATCCAGCCACAACTGCTAAAATAATTAAGAATTCCCTTTCTGCGTAGTGTGCAGCAGGAAACAAGCGACTCCAGCCAGTTTGTTTGCTTGACTGAGTAGGCAGTTTTAAAAATGACATTAGCATCTATGAGCCCAGAATCACACCCGGATCCAGCGCCCTTCCGAACGCAACCCCTCCTCAGCCAACACGCCCGGCGACGAAGACCCACCTCATATCAAAACCGCCAGGCAAGTCACCGTACATCCCTGGCGTTGTGATAAGGGCTGCGTTTTGTCCTCCTTGTTTACACGGAATTTCCGCGAGAGCAGAAGCGGTTTGGTTGTGAGCGCTTGTGCGCAGGAGGTGGGTTTGCTGAAGGAGGGGGAGGGATAAGGCCCGCTGTGAGTGCTGCCCTGGGCGGGGGGAAAGCGACGGTTTTGGCTGCGGCCTTGTGCACCTCCCTCCTCACTTCTGCCCCCACCCCGTGTGGGGGGCAGCCATCTTTATTACCCAGCGAGGCTCGCTGCCCCGGACGGGACGCTAACGCCATATAAACAAGGCAATAATAGGTAGAATCAGCAGGCTGAGGGATGGAGAATGCCCCCCTCCTTCTGAAGAGCAGCCACAGCTCTCACCTCACCCTCGGTCAGAAGGAAA
>NW_010511459.1:21414-25974 GCF_000687285.1 Phaethon lepturus
CGGTCGGCAGGAAAACATCTCCCCTCCTGTTTCAACCTACTTTTAGTCACACTGCATGGGTCAGGGGGAGTTTGGCCTCTGTAAGGGACAGAGCATGGGCGGAGAAGTGCCCACTCCCGAATCAATCTTTCTCTGTCGGAGGGTGCAGGATGCAATCTGAGGCAAACTGGAGAGGCAGGAGGGTGATTTTAGACAGCGGGCTCGCTGGGGTAATATATTTATCTATTTATCGGTTTAGGCTTTGTTTATAAAGAAACATGCTGGCTATATCTGTAAATATTTTAAATACTTCAGTTGGTGGTAGGCGTGGGAAGGGGATCCAAACAGGGATTCTGGGCATTTTCCTTGCTGTTCCTTCTGACATATCAGTTCGGAGCAGTTGGTAACATAGCGACAGGCTGCAGCACTTCATTATCATCACAATCTGCTACTTTTTTAATATAGTATCTGACATTTCAGTCAGACAGAGAGCTTCATCCTTAAGCTGGCAGGAACTTTATGCCTTGCACTTGAGAACATCACCTTGCTGGGTGTATGGACCAGGCAGAGCACACGCTGTCCGTGTTTAGCTATGTCAAAACATGGCATTCAGATGAAAGGCAAAAATATATAAATACAACCTCAAAAATTGCAAACAAGAACCGTCCTTTGCGGTCTGGCAAAAACGTCTCCTTGTTACGCAGTTTCCAGCGAGGCATCGGGCAAGTGTCTTATTTGAGAGGAGAAAATCCACCTGAGCTTTGGTAGCAGAGCTGAGGTACCCGGTCGGGCGGGCGCTGGCGTTGCCCCTGCCGGGAGGTGGCAGGGGAGGTGCTGACACCGAAAGTGGGGCGGCTGCGGGGACACGGGGCTGCCACTGTGCTGAGGAGGCAGGGGCACAGGCAGGAGTGTACGTTCGGGACTGCAGCGCAGGGAAAAAGAGCCCGGGAGATTCTGATTTAAAGGAAGTCTGTCCATACCTAAGTCTTTTCCTCAGGTATATTGGAGATTTATGATTTCAGGCCTATCTTCTTGGTGTGGTTTTCTGTGGCTCATCTTTTATGTTCTGTTGTGCTCTGCCTACTTCCCCTTATTGGGAACCAGCAATCAGAACACCTAACTAAATGGCAGAAATGGGGAAGTGTAGTAATATCTCATGTTTATTAGAACCTCTGCATCTCAGGATCTCTAAGTATTATCAAAACTTTAATAAAATCAGATCCGGAACGTAGATGTTACTAATACTTATTTTCCCAATGGGTAAACTGAGGCATGAGCAGTTACTGGCCATGTACAGGCTTTCCTACCTCTACTGGGTAGTAGTGTGTCCCCCAGGAAGTCTGTGAAATTTGTGTATAATGTGGACAAGATGCTGCTCCGCATGCACAAAAGTGATAGGATTTGGCTCCAAAAAAGTAAACTAATTTCTAGATCAAAAAGGTCTGATTTTGTTGCGTTTTGCTTTCCTGCATTAACAAGCCTGGTGTTTCCTGTTAGAGTCAGTTGAGATTCGGTCTGGGGTACCAGCATGACTGAGAAGTTGAGCCTTTCCTCTGCTAGATGCTGATCAGCAGAAGGGCTGCTGTGTTTAGCCTAGAAGTAGCTACACAGGAGTAATGTGTGAAATCCTCATTGCCATGCCCTCTGTGTTATCCAACTTGAAAGGCTAGATAGGCTTTTGTTAATATTTCAGCAAAAATGTTATCTTAGAAGAAACAAATCTTTGATGAAAGCCTAAAATCACCTTATTTGATCTAAGCTGACTTAACAGATAGAAGTGGAATAAGAGGATGATTTTCAGTACTCTCTGATTTATCTTGGCTGGAATATTTTTCCTCAATAATTCATGTACTACAATATCCATAATCTTTCTTTTATTAAGGCTAGACTATTTGCTTTAATGCTAGGTAGAGTAATTCTAGGGGTTCTGTGAAATGAATTGTTAACAATATTTTTCTCGTTTAGAACTCACTTAAACCACAGGCTGATTGTGAGAATAAAAGCCTGTAGCCTTTAAGTTATACTGATACATGATGTTTATAGCAGTGAAAAGAGAAAGGTAAAAATCTTTTTCTTATCAAGGAGAAGCAAATATATAAAACATAATCCTGATCTGACTTCTGTGCAACAATGATTTAGGGGAAACTTTTCAAAGGTACCACAGTAATTTAGGAACATTTGTCTTAATTTTTAAAAACCTCCAAGACCTGTGAGAGCATAATTTTCACTGCAAATCAGTGGGACTTGGACTCCTAAGCCATTAAGGCCTTTTGAAAAACAACTACTAAATTTACAGGAGCCTGTTTTTTCCTCTAAAACTCACAGTTGAAATTCAGACTTTTTTTAATGTATTAAACTGCCTTAATACCAATACAAGTTTCTCTCAATCAGTCTTTTGAACTACTGAGTGTGTCTATGTGGGAAATATGTAGGATTCTGTGTTATACCAAAATGCTCTGAATTTATTGGAGCTTTGATTACCTTTAAAAATAACACAATGGAATTGTTATCTGCTGTTAAAAAAGGTCTATCACATGCAGCAAAACTAACCCCTCTGCATATACCTTCGCTACTGTGCCTGACTCTGTCTGTCTTCAAATAAGCTCATACATGTAGGCAGCTTGTGCACTGCACTGCGTGCCGTGCTGCAATGCTGGGCAGCTAAGTCTTACAGAAATCAGAGAGGGGTTTAGTCAAATCTTGGTACAATGCAGTTATTCTCTAGGTTTGCCAACAGCATTGAGAACTCACATAAATGCTTCAAATAGCCCAGAACAGTGAGGCGGGGAGTTGATCTCCTCTCCTTCCTCCATCCAATCTCATTTCTGGAGCAGAAGACAATGAAAAGTTGGGTTACGGAGGCAAGATACCTGGCTAAGGAATCAATCATCTTTTCAAAGCGTAAACTAAGGGCTTCATGAGGACACAATACAGCCCCAGACAAAAATGTTAAAGTCCAACAAGATGTCTGGTTACCACTTTAAAGAGTCACTATTTTGAAACATAATTTGAGCAATAACTGTGGTAATGGGAATTGACCTTACTCACTGTCCTTAGGAAATACCCGTCATTGCAGGTATGTAGATGTTTGTGTTGCCAACATCCTGACTGATCACTGGAGTACATTAAAGCATGTGATATAGGCCAAGCCCAAGCAGTATTATGAGGGTTAAGGCTTGCTGTTAACATAGCACAATAGTTTTGCTGGCTTAGGAAACAGTAAGTTTTATCACATCTGTGACATCATGCTGACCTGGTTGCTAAACAGGGTCATCGTGCATCACATGGGAAAGACCTGACTTGCTCATTGGGGTTCACTATTTGACTGCGAATGATAGCGTAACAAGATACTCAGAGAGGCGGCTGACCGTGCATTAATTGATCCAACATACCTCTTGCCCAGTGGAGAACTAACAAGCGCCAATAGACAACATTTGTAGTCTGAAAAGGGCATCGCACAGTGAGAATGTACCTGGGAATCATCCTAACACTGTTACCAGATGTTGAACATGCTTCTCATAGTGATTGGAAGTCACCGGTGTGTTGGTGGTCTGACAAAGCTAGCAGCCAGGAGATATCAGATGGCAGGCAAATGAAGAGCCCTTGAATTTATAGTTCAGGGCTGCAAGACAGCTTGAGTCTGCTGTGCAAAACCAGGTTCTCACCATTTGTTACATCGCATAACAGAAGCTGGTTGACAAATACCATCAAAGGATATGAAACAAGCACTCAGTGTTTAAGAAGCTGAGTAGCTTCAGTGCTAAGGCTGTTTTCTACGAGTTTGCTTGTTTGGTATGAATTGTAGGACTGGACTGTGCAATACTTTGCTAAGACCACTCTAGACTTTGCATCTCATTTTGTAACAGCTATTTCCATGACAATAAGTGCTTGCTGAGGCAGTCTGGATCTAAAAATAGTGCTGATCCTAATGGAAGAAAAGAATGGGATCTGTGTGAAGAATTTGTTTTAATGCATTATATTGACATCTCAACTGAAAAGAAATTTCTGACAATATTACTTCTCTTCTCCCACCATTCTGTACAACATTACTAACATTACACATTAATAAATCTACATTTTATTAACAATGACTGAAAGAAAGGAACAATTAGCTACATTTTTTTCTGAGGCAGCAGTTTCTCTTTCTGAAGTCCTTATAATGAATCACCAGTTCTCTCTTCCTGTCCCAAACCAATTTGTTTGTAATCACCACCTTTGAAAAAGAACATGTTTGAAGATTTAAATTTTCAAATTCCAGGCCAGGTCTTTAAAGTAGGGAGGCAAAGCAAATCACAGAATCACAGAATCATTAAGGTTGGAAAAGACCTTTAAGATCATCAAGTCCAACCACCAACCCAACACCACCATGCCCCCTAAACCATGTTCCAAAGTGCAACATATACAAGTTTTTTGAACACTTCCAGGGATGGTGACTCCACCATCTCCCTGGGCAGCCTGTTCTGATGTTTGACCACTCTCTCAGTAAAGAAATTTTTCCTAATATCCAATCTAAACCTCCCCTGGTGCAATTTGAGGCTGTTCCCTCTCACTCTGTCGCTAGCTACTTGGGAGAAGAGACCA
>NW_010511460.1:0-26082 GCF_000687285.1 Phaethon lepturus
CAAAACCTTGCCACGCAAACCCAATACACAGGGATCTGCTAAGATAACAAGCAATGGCAACTCATCTGAT
This sequence comes from Phaethon lepturus, assembly GCF_000687285.1. Taxonomy (NCBI): domain Eukaryota; kingdom Metazoa; phylum Chordata; class Aves; order Phaethontiformes; family Phaethontidae; genus Phaethon; species Phaethon lepturus. The sequence goes on from NW_010511460.1 coordinate 71, forward strand.
CTGTATGTTCTCTGAAGATCATTTTCCCCCAGAACATGGAAGTATAAAGTAGTCAGCTTCAGATTTTGTGTTCTATTTAGTTATTGAATGATTTTATTAGAATAAAATATTCATTCTGATGATAGTAACAAGGGTGGGAAGAGAAAGAGGAAGAAGAAAGGGAGGAAAAAGGCAAGCAGATAACAGACGTTATAAACATAATTACGTGCATTTTGATCACTTGGGAGCAGGAAAAGCCATAAACATAGCCACTCCTCACTATATATTGGGGAGAGAGCAGAAAAAACAGCTAGAAAAACACTCAAATCTTCAGGAATGGTGTTAAAAACATCAGTTTAGGTTTCAAAACAGTCTCTTTCTCCTTGCCAGCTGTAGACTCTGGCCTGAGGCTAAGCAGCAGAGCCCTTGTGCACAGCCCGGGTTACCCTAAAGGGTTCGGCAATCACCCAAGGCCTTTCCACCCCGTCCCGGCCAGCAGCACGGACGGACCCCGCGCGCGGCGCCCCGGCCACCCTCCTTGCCCGGCCACCTGGCAAGGCCCTCCCCAACGCCAGCGTCACGCTCAGCAGGGGGTCGAAAGGACTCACAGGCCCTGATAAAAATCTCCGTTCAAGCTGAAGGGAAAGGTTTCCTTTCCTCTTACAGCGTGAAAGGGGACAAAGAAACAGAAGACAGAGGAAAATTGTACTGGGGGGCCAGGGAAGGAAGGATTTTTAGCTGAGGAAGCAAACCGCACAGGCCTCCCCGGGGCCACACCAGCGAGGAGACTTCAGGTCATAATTACAAAGGACGTTTTCCCATAGTCACGTAGCTCAGAATTTGCCATGCGGCGGCAGGAGACGACAGCCTGCACGTTAGGGAGGTGAGCAGTTCAGCTCCCGGGAAAGACCCAGGCCTTGTCGGAAATCCCAGCAAGGCCTCCTGCTCCGCTGCCTCCCTCGGCTATCCAGGCCATTAATCCAGGTATCCATCAACCAAACAAAGTACCTTCTTCTGGAAGATAGGTATAGATATATAGATACATAGATAGATAATTCTTAACAGATAAAATATACACAAGTTACCATTTCTATGTAAGGAGATGGGAGAAGCCAAGTCCAGTACATTTACCTTTATTTCTAACTACTAATGATTAAAGGTAGTTGGAATAAATCTTTAATACTACTTATTCGTATCAGTAAGGAATATCAGTAACTTAAAGACCTTCTTCCAAATATTTAATGTTTCTAGACTGGCTGCTATGACCAGAACTTCTGAACAACGCAGCAGCTCCTGGCTACCCAAGGCAACACCACTTGCAGTTACACATTTAATAACCCATTTGCTGCAGCTCTTCGAATAATTCTAAGTTCAAACAGACTACGGAATAAATACAAAGTACAAGTCAGTCACAGGAGAAAAAAAGCAAATGTATTCTGTCTTCATGATATTCACAAACACGCTTCCTCTACATAATTGGGCCAAAATCTCTTTTTTGAATGATCAGAGGTGAAAACTCCTAAAAACAATCCTAACTATGAGAAAATCTTTGATGATAAAGGAAGAATCTCCGCCTCAACTGTAGATTCATTGTAAGAGAGAGATTACTAGATCTCAAAATGCTCAACAAATCCTCTGAAAGAGTACTTCCCAAAGGAGACCCTCAGTATGTTCAGTGGGTCAATATCCATAAATATGAACAGGAAGCCCCAGGCTTCTTTATGATCCCATTTAATTAAAGAAACAAAAAAATGGTTCTCAAATCTTCACAACTGCAGTGCTCTAAAGTACAACCTAATGCACCATGATCGGTAGTCTTGCCTGCCAGGCTTATTGACAGAAAAACCTGCTACAACCTTCTAGTGAGAACTCAGAGAAAAAGGGATGCAAATTGCCCTGCACCAGAACTGCTCCTCTCTCCCATGAGCAACACTTTAGTGCTGGTCTCTCCCAAGATACCAAAGGAAGATCTACTGAGAAAAGCTTAACTTTACGCAATGATGATCTTAATTTTGATACATTTTGCAAATTCTTATAAAAGCTACTCGGTTCAGAGATTACATCCTGACTTAAGAGGGAAATAATCTCTTCAACTTACTTTTCTGCTATAGGAAATTCCGAGTCTACTACTTGTTCTTCAGCCAAACCTAATCCTACTAGGAATATAATTTGACATAATAATATGTATATTTAAGATTGATGCTTCCAGGATGAGTTGTAAGTTGTCCTTCCCTGTCATTTATTTGAGGCATCAACCTACCATTTCATTCCCCGTGGACAAGACAAACTAGCAGCCAGCCATTTGCCCTGGCACAGACAAACCCTGTCCATCTTGACTTTATTTCAAATTGAAAAGACTTATTTGACTGTCTGTTTGATTTATATTTAGTTTCTAACTTATTTCTAGAACTTTCTTGTGCTATATTTGTAGTCTTTCTTTTCAGTTTCTATATTTTAGATACTGTATATTACAAATCTGTGAATATGTATCTAAATAGATTTTCCTATACCATCTCCGCATTTACATTTTTTCTCTCTTTCATATATAAAGACGACAGAGAAGGAATACTCTTTCGGTGTGCATGTTTTTGTGTTTGCATACGTGTATTTGTATTCACAGTGAATGAGTTTACCTTCCACCCACAATGAATGAATAAGAAAGATTTCTTGTCTTACAGAAGTTTCATCTCTCTTATAAGGTAGTTTTATATCTTGCAAAAACCCACCTTAGAAATTTGATTTCTTTATTCTATCATTCACAACAGCATCCACAGGAAGTCAGTTCAGGAAAGGGCATTATTTGTGGACAGCTGAAAAAAGTAGGATTTTTTACTAGCTGGAACTCTTCCTCTGGAAAAGAATGTCTGACTGCAGAATTGAGTTTTACTTGAAAATTAATCAGCATTAAGACTGAGAATTGAGACTTGCAACTCTCTTTCAGAGAAGGGAAAGAACCCTATGGAGCCTACAAGGTTTTGGATTAGCCCTTAAGTGATCTCAGATGCTGCAATTTATCTCACTGTGACTCCACCTTAACCCGACAGTTGTATTAATTCAATCTCGGCTGAATACCTCTGAACTCCCCTCTGGTTTTGGCCCAATGACTCCAGTAGATGCCAGGATGACTCTGACCAAGTTAGTTCGCAAACACAGTTACTCTGCTGCAGACTAGACTCCTTAAGTATTCTTTGAACCATTATCATTAATGAGTGGAATTAAATCAATATGTTTCCTGTAGCTAGGAAAACACAGGTTTCTTTTGTTTTGGAGAGAGAGAATAGTAAAGGCAATGAAAGATTCCATTTTTATCATCTTTAAATTATTCATTAATTCAACCCTCAAAAAACTGAAGACTTCCAGCTGTAATAATCATAATCACAATCATCACAGTACAGTTGAGACAAGAGTTACCAAACACAGTTGGAGAAGGTGAAGGCAGCATCCCTCCTCCTCCTCCACCCTTTAGCCTGCAAAGTTTAGCTTTTTTAGTCTTGTGGTGTTTTTCTCTTTTCTTAACGAGCTGAAACTTCATCAGCTGCTTTACACAGGTCAGTCCAAACTGCCAGGTTAAAACATATTCTGGTATGGGAGTATTTAAGTGCATGAAGGACTCCTTACTGACTTTGTTCATTGTCCAGCATCCTCTAAGCTCCTGTGCCAGCAACTAGGACAGAAAGCAGCCCTGCTCTGACAGAGCAGAAAAGCACCAATGGGAGGGGTGCAGGAGACCTATCCCAAATACTCAACAGTCTCATCAGAGGGACAGACTGAACACATCCACTGACTGATCATCCAAAATAGCACGTAGACCCCCAGGCACCACTCCTGGGAGAAGAGCGAGATGGAGTCAAGCTCCCTTAAACTGAAAGTGGGAATGGAAGGAGTTTGTTTCATGCTGGAGATGTTCCCCAAGTCAGGAATCTGCTGCATAAAAGGATGGCACTTTTGCCTTCCACGGATGTGTTTGATGAACTAAGCCCCGCATTTCCACAGCTTTCCTCACAAGTACTGCATGTACTGACACTTCAGGAGAAACAAAACACTCTGTTTGAAACAGCTCTTCTAAGAGTTGGGCTTTTGTTCTGGTGAGGAAAAAGACCTAAATTCAGTTGTATCCAAACGAGGCTTTGTTTCCCCCTCTGAATTTTCATTTCTGCTATGAAACAAAAAAATCAATTATATGCATAGCCCAAGCTAGGAAATGTAAACAACTTTTCTTTTCTCATTGGAAAAGGCCAGACAGGCCGACTTCACACATACACCCACACTGGAAAGGCTGAGAGCTTCAATCTAATCCTTCCATCAAGGGCTTGTAATAAATGCTCCAAAGATTTATTTTTATTCCCTGTTGTGTTTATTAAACTTTGGAGGGTTTCTTTTCCTTTTTCTTTCTGGTGCTTTGCCCATTCTTTATTACGGCAGCTACAAAACACGGAGTGCCCTTTTCTTCTCGCTCTTTTTTATTTTTTTCCCCCTCCTCGTCTTTCTAACTACAGTACATGAATGACCATGTAGCAGGCTTTGAAGCAGCACATGCAAATATTTATGAGAGTAGCTTGATTGTTATTAAATGCAGTTGTTATGCTTTCCACACTCTGGCAAGCTTCCCTAACCCCTCTAACTATTAGGACCATTTACGCTGTTTAGATTGCAGCTCACTGATAGCAAACCCTACATTTTTTTTGTAACAAGCAGCATAACATGACACCATTTCTCTCCTTGTGTGAGTTTTACTCTCTGCTCAACATACAGGTCCCTGCCATGAGCCAGGTCAGGCTGCCTTTAAGGACATCCAGACGTGGTAAGTGAAGCAGCATGCGCAAGACTGCTGGAAGTATGGGCAGCTTGTCAGCTGCAACAGCACATCTTTCCAGCAGGATCCCATCCTTCCCATCAGGCACACTCGGGTCACAAACCCTCTCCTCTTTTCCAGGGAAAGTCTCTCCAAGAAATTAGAAACTTGTTTAATGTATCTGGGCTCCTAAAGCCCATGGATAATTACTCTGCTCACCCTTCCTGACCCTGACGTGACTGTAGAATCCTGCTGGAAACCGCCTCTCTGCAATGAAAGGGGATATATAAATGCAGTGAACCAAAATATGGAGACCTACAGGTTACATTTAGGAACTGGGATTGGCCCTCCGAGGTAAATCAGTTTTACATCAGCTTCTCATTAGCTCTGAAATTCTACCCTGCTGTGACATTAAGTTATGAGCACATCCATTAGCTCATCAGCGCTCTTGGACAGAAACACTTGCGCCACTCTCTGCTCAGACATTGCTTCCAGGCTCTTGCAGCAAGGCTTCAGTCAGGCAGCACAAAAGCAGTCTAAGAGACTTACTCCAGTATTCCAGTTTTTACTCACAAAGCTGCCAGTGAGCTATTACCTTCATCTGTCATCAACCATTCGATACTGAGGGACACTGCACTGAAAGTCAGAAAAAAACTGCTGGAAATACAGAGGGTGATGGCTTTCAGCTGAGGCCCAATGGCTCTGGAGAAGTTCTTCTTGCAGAACAGAGTATGCATGCACCTACAGCACAATGCAAGACACAACGTATGTGTTCTGTTATTGCAACTTTTTTTGATGAAGAACCCAGATCAGGAGCTGGCAGCCTGGCATCTTCCACTGAATGATTCCTAGATACATAATCTATTCATGCCAAAAAGGAGTGGAAGGTTCAAGACTCCACATTCCTTGATACCTTCAGTCTTGGTATTTACTGCACATAGATATGCCAATGCTTAGCAAGAGACAGACATACATACATAAAGGAAGCTTTCTTCATCAGACTGTCTGAAAGAGAACAGGCTGGGGATCCAATTGCTGGATGGCCCTTTCGGAACAACTGAAGACTGAAACCATTTCCCTCTTTTACCACCAATACTGACCCCTGGACCTGTCCCTGTGGTCACACAAGGAAGCCTCAATACAGCTTCACTAAGACAATGGATTTTAGAGTCTTGAGGTGATTCCCCTTGGAGAAAAACCAAAGAAACAAAAACTCACTCCTACAGGGACTGCAGCTCTTTAAACATGACTTACTTTCACCGGTTATGCTAACAGAAGCCATCCTGAAGATGTTTTCTTATTTCAGTAACTTCTTCCTATCTTGGCTAACTTTTTCTCTGTAATGACAACAATGAGCTCCTGATATGCAGCAGGGAATCCATACATACAATTATTATGCCATAAACTGGCTACAAAGACTCAATAAATGTCACTAACAGACTTCTAGAGTGCTCACAGCAAAGATGCTTGGCAGTGCTCACACAGCACAAACACATGGTTTATTTTTTCTGCCTACACTGTCTGTCAAGCTCCACATGTCCACAAAATATACAGCAGTGAAGGTCTAGGTGGGCATGGGTTTAGAGCAGAATATTTACCAGATTTTGTGACATATATATGACGTGGTTTAATCTCACTGTTGAACTGCTTGCTATTCCCTTTTTAAAACACACTAAGATTTATGACAACATATGAAAAGGAAACAACCCCAGGATGTTCTCCAGATTGAAGAGGTACAATGAGCCAAAGATGGAATTTTCTGAAGATTTGCTTATGAAATTATGTGTTCCTTAAAATCTGACAAGGGCCTTCTGATTCTGCTACTACTTACTTTTGCTTTTCCAAGCCTGATGCAAAAGATGACTAGACAAAGCTATGACCTCAATAGCACAGTGATCTGGTAGTCTGGTTTCCAGTTACCCAAATAACTAATTCCTTCATGGTACTCCTATTGGTCTGGAGTTTGATGGACTTTGACACTCTTACGTAATTGTTTTTTGTACTTTTGATTTCTGTAATGGAGAAAAACATCCTGCAGTCACCTTTGGGTCAAAATCCAACTGGCATAGTAAGGATGCCGAGACAGTGTAATTAGCCACTTAAGATTTAGGTTAAGTAGTAAAAGACAAGTAGTAAAATAAAACTCAAATCATTGATGTTGCATAGCAAACCTTTAAAGCAAAACTTTATTCTCATGAAGCTCCTAGTCTTCATAGGCTCAGTCCAAAATGCTGCTTAGCCTGAAAAAATCCGTACCACCCACACCAGCTAGAAAGGAGGAAGACGAAGTATCTATTTTGATCAATCAGCTATGGCTTCTTCTGTCCTCCCTCTCCTACAGGTACTGTAGAAAAACTGCCGGGCCAACATCACCTATGTTTGTTTACCTCCTTTGAGGTGCAACACCAACAGCCAAGATGTCTGGGTTATGACAGATCCCCCAAATGAACCCTTCTTGAAAAAGGTTTTCAGCTATTCCACAACCGAAAAGGCAAAGGACAGTCAAATTTAACACCAAAGAGAAAAACTGCAGGAGCATTGTGCTTTATCTGAGAAGATGGCCAAAAGCCTCAAAGTCCACGCAATCTTTCTCCTGCGAATGGCAGAGAGCCATTGCTACTGCACATACTCCTGCTGCAAGGGGACAGTGAGTTAATGTGGGCACAGGCTCCCAGAGAAAGATGCAGTTTCCCTTCCCAGACCATGCTACAAATGCTGTATGCAGCGAGCAGAAAGGGATTAACCTCTTTTGTGCTTTAAACCAGGCTTTAAAGACCAGACCAGATTTTCAAGTGTTTAGCACTCAGTATTTTGAGGAGCCTTTTTTTTGTTGGTTTTGTTTTTTTTAATTTTTCCAAATGTCCCTAGAATGAAGTCTTTCAAGTGGATGCTTCTGGCCCGATTTTCAAAGGGCCTAAGTGTTCCTGTGATCTTTTGAAAATCAGTTTTGGGTTTTGGCACTGAAATGGAGCTGGATCTCTCTTCGCCAGCTAGCCCCAGCCTTGGGTGCTGAGACATGACCTTAAACCTTGCCTTCTCCTTGTCTCACTTTGCCCAAACACCTAAAACAAAATTCTCTGTCAGTCTCTGTGAGCTGGACTGTAGCCACATATGTAGAAAATAATGATTTTAAAAAATTCAAAATCAGACCTGCAGGATTAGAGGCCAAGCCACTGGGCTACCCAGAAAAAAAACCTACCAGAAAAGTCAGAAAAATCCTCTGTGCACCTTTCTTCTCCCTCCCTTCTTTTGATGTGTCATCTCCAGCCTTCGTCTAACTGGTCCATAGGTCCATAATGGGTGTCAGTGTGATAGCTCCTGTATTTTCTTCAGCTGGACCATTAAAGAACAAATACCCCACCAAAGTGACAATGCTGTCAGAGCAGAGGCAGCAAGAACTAACCAGTTTATGGAAAGAAACACTGTGTGCAATCAAAAACCAACGCTCCCAGAATAACCCTTTTCACGGTCAGCTGTAAGCACTGCAGTGTATCTCCTGACAGATGTCAGTCTAATCCTCTCTCTGTGCCTCCCCTGTCCCCCAGCGCTGCTCATTTGCAAAGAAGGTTAGAAAATCTGAATAAATTTCAGGATTGGGAGGAAAAATACTTGAGAAACACATACCTCAGTGCATAGCCCTTCCACACAAGCTTACACTATTTATTTTGGAGGAAATCAGTTGCCTGTGCAGGCTGTTCCGAACAAAAAGGAAACACTTGTAGGAAGAGACCTGTAAGTAAGGACTACAGACTGCATCCATGAGTTTACATCTTCACATGTATGCTAAGGTAAATCAGCACAGAGATTGCAAAACCTTGTGTTGTTACTACTTTGCAGCCACAGGGCAGTCGCAAGGCAATTACAAGCCACAATCCCACAAACTCTTGTCCCGAGAGTGCATTCTGTTGAGTAAGACTGAATGCCCCTAAGAAAGTGCACTTTTCATCTGCAACTCTGAAGAAAGCAAAGGCTGCCCAGAAGGCTGCTTCTGCTGTAAAACGAAACTCTGAATATTAACTTACAGAAGAGTCAGAGTGAGCACTAAGCCTTGAATCAACTGCCTGGATCCAAACCTCTGAAGCTGGAGGAGGATCAAAAGCCATTTCAAATCACTGAAGCCTCTCGCTAAAATGAAAGGGGAAACTGTCCAGTCCCTTTTAGGAAAACAAAACCAAAAAAACCCCAACCCAAGGCAGACTTGGTGTGACCACTGCCAAATTACTCCTATTTCTTAAAAACGAGAGTGCAGTCCCTCCAAGGGGATGGGCCCTTTCCAGACAGAGCAGCATGCATGGCACAGCCCCACGCCTGATCTTCCTCTCCCAGCAAGAAAGGGTATTTGCCTATTTGCAAAAGCTGGAGTAGCTGGAAATGGGGATAAACTACCACCTCACATGGCAACACCTGTGAGTCCCCCTCAGGCACATGGTGCTCAGTGGACACTTCCTGCCCCTGCCTTTAGGATTGCTTGAAAATCAATCTCCTGAAGAAAAATTCCCTCACGTGAGCTCACCAGACCCTCCTCTCTGCTTGCCTTTAAAGCTTTCCAGGCTGTTGGCTTGTTTTCTCATCCATGCTGAAATGCAGGCGCTGGGTAATGCATGACATGAGAGCTATTTTCAGGTCTAAATTATGAGCCGTTGAGCAATGTTTAATTGGGGTAACCTAATTACTCAGGAGTATTCTGGAGAGCAGCAAATGCTGATTTTTCCAATTTGGGCCATCTTTCAGCATATACAAATCTCCATGCATTTTAGAAAATCTGAAAGGTCTGACCCCAATTCTCCTCAACGTCCTATTTACACATCGCCTGCCATGCAGAGGAGCCAAGAGGGAATGTAAACACAAACCATACTGCTATCTTTGTTTCTCAACAAAGAAATCTTAATCTTATGGCAGGTTAAAACACATGGGGTAACAAAAGAGCTCAGCAGCTCTCCCTCTCAAACATAACCCCCCTGTAATCTCACCACTGCTTATGCAACACTACGTTTTTAAGAGAGAAACACCTCTTCAGATGTGTCCCTCACTCGTGTATCGGATGCCATCGTAGCAATCCCATGACTATGCATTCACGACAGCAGCTGACAGATCCTTTTCTGCTGGGAAGATGCACGACAAGCTAACAGGAAAGCTGCCACATCCATCAACAGGAGTTAGAACAAGTTATAGAGTTACACCAAAGCCTCTCCAAAACCTGAGGAAAGTTTTGGTCCTACTGAAGTCACTAACAAAACACTCCCGTTACTTTCAAAAGGGCCAGGAATTTATCCCCACACTTGTAAACAAAGAGAGGATTTTCAGCACAAGAAAATTGTCTCTCTGCCTCCTGTTCTCTGTGAATTTAGTTTGCCAACAAAAGGTCCTTCAGCTTTCGGCAGTTATTTTGTGAACATTCAGGGAAGAACTCCTTTCAAATCCTCATCAGGATCCTTTGAATGAAATCCCAGGTTATCATGTATCACCACTGAAATCAAATATGTAAACAGATGTATGTTGTGTTTGGAAATTTCTCAGGTATGTACTTTGCAATTCTGCTTACACTGGAATGTAAGAAAAATACTCCTAGTGTCTTTCATCTCTCTCCATGAAGGGCTGCTCCTCTTTCAGCTAGGCATCATAAGCAAGAATGGCAAGTACAATCGTCTATCTCCTGTTAGAGGAAAGGGGAGAGGAGAGCTGAGAGGAGCAAAAAGAAAAACTCACCAGGGAACACAAGCCAACCTTTCTCAATGGCAAAGTAAGACCTAACTTGCTGGCACTGTTCACTTGAGTTTTTATGGCTGCAATGACCTCACTGACTTAAAACAGATCAGATGAACTTTCTGCTGTTCACAAGACTGACCAACAGCTTTCCTCATAACAAAGATCTTTTTTCTCTTTCATTTCCCAACCTTCTTCTGGTTGCATGCTATTGAAGTGCTATCTTCAGAAGCAATCCCTAACTAGACCTCTCCATCAGCAGGCTGAAGAGGCAGACATGATCACAAGGCCAGCTGCATTACTTGTATATTGTATTACTTTACAGAGACATCAGGATGCTGACTGCAGTGCCTAAAACCCCTTAAAAGCAGTCATCATACCCCCAAAACCCAAGTAACCTTGAATAATTTTTTCTCAGAAAACATTTCACGTTCTCTTCTCAAGAGCAGATTAGGTGTAAGCTTAGATGTATGGGCGTGTGTTTGAGAAAGTCTATGCATGTGTATTATTTTTTTAAATCCTTCCTCTTCCTGGCACCTTTCTCATGAATTTCGCTTGCACTGACAGCCCAGCCAGCAGGATTAAAACTGGCTTCATGGTGTTATCTCAGTGCCAACTTACTAATGAGCTATATTTAAAATAATATATTGTGCAGACATACTTTTATTGAATCCATCAGACTCACAAAAAAAACCCCAAAAAACCTAGGGCTTCTGTTATAAATCTGTTCTCCCTGTCAAGATACAAGAGGAGCTTGGCATGCCTGCACACAGCTGCGCACGCTCCGCATCTCTCCTTCCTCCCAGCTTCAGGGCTTCTGCAGGCACCGAAGCCGAGGCAGCAGTGGGGACGGAAGCATCCTGCAGCCCCAGCGCAACCTGCTGCCCATGGGCAGGATGCCCCTGCGCCCATGGGTGCTCCACAAATCAGGCAAAGAGGGGGGTACTCCTCCAGCAACACTGAAGACAGAAAAGGCAGCCAGCCCACAGAGTCAGGCTGGTCGCGAGAGCCACAGGACAGCAGTCCTGCAGGGACAACCTGGGTCAGATCCCCCCAGACCTGGGGAGACCAGGGTGGTCTTTTTGGGACCCCAGAAGGCAGCTCTGGTGAGGAGGATCATGATTTTGGACATGAGAACAGGCATGCACTTTCAATGCTAGAAATCAGGCGAGTACGTTTTTAAGACTAACCTCTCCAAGGAAATGGATTTAATACTTCTTTTAAGGTAAGCTATGGTTACCTGTCATATGTCTATGTCTGTAAAATTAGTCCATTCACTAAATGTCAGTTCGGTACAGCTTGCACTCTGACAGCAAACACACTCATCACAGGCTCCGACTTGTGCCTTTTAGTGATGGTTGACTTGAGCTGTGTTTTAAGTCCGTGAATATGCATCTGCATTTTAATTTTCTATGTAGAAAAGCTTCTAATTACAAATATTGTTATGAAACCCAAGAGGATGGCTAGAAATCCCTTGGATATATCCTGAGTAATTATACACTGCCACAGCGACGCAACACTATACGAAAATCTACTTTACACCAAAATGTACCACTGCAGAACAAAGCTGCACTGGAAAGAAAAAAACACAACTGGAAAACATTTTGAATTATTTAAAGAACTAAGAAAACTTTCCCCAAATCCAGTTTTCTCCAACAGTGTCACAACAACCACAAAGCCGTCATACATGACAAACTTGGTGGTGTTGAAATCAAGGAAATGGCAGTGAAAAGACATTCTCAGGCTATTTCACAATTCATTTTAAGCTGTTCATACTGCTGTGTTTACGTGTCTCTCTACCTTAGCGCAGAATAACACAATTATCATTTCTCTTGTTTTCAAGTCAAATGTTTTATTTCTACTCTTATTCATCTGCAGGGTGGTTCAACCAACTGGAAGTGCATATATGTGAGGTAAGTGGTAAAATCAGTTTGAATATTTAGTAGAATAACAGGCAAGAAGCCTAGCATTCTGCTTCAGAGAAAGAGCATAGGCATTGGCTTCACTTTAAACACAGTCCTGCTGTAATCATCCTGTGAGCTCTCCTACACAGCCATATGCTTAAAAGCTTTCCTGCCTCAGAGCCCATAGCAGTGAGGGAGAATGGGGTGAATCCAGTCCTCTTGAAGGTCCTCAGACTGAGGAGAGCTCACAGGACCAAATCTTTGACGCACCTCACACTTGCAATGTGATTTTTGTTACTGGTTTCCCAACCTACCCAACCTCTGTGTTTTGAAAAGGGCTCCTCTGTGCAGGAGGAATAGTGGGTGACAACTTTCATGCCTATGCTGTTAGTGGCCTTCCAGTTCAAACCGCTGGTGAGAGAGATGAAAATGAGCGTCCACTTTCCATAACCCTGCAGATTTACCCACTAGGCTGAGCTCATCCCATTCATCTCAAACTGGCCAATGGACAGCCACCTGCTACTAGCACTCTCCAGGCCTCCCTAGCCTGGATTAAATTTCAGTCTAGACAGAGCTATCCAGTATCCCAATTTTTTTTTCTTTTTATGAAAGAGTACAGTTTTAACTGGTGGAAGTTGGTTAACAGAGATCCCTTGCACAGAGATCAAATTAAATAGTGCATCCCACAGAACCCAGCAGGCCAGTGGTCTTTGCTCCGTTACGGATGACTGTACTGAGTAGAAGTATACTATAAATCATGTCCTAAGTTGCCCTTCCTGTTAACATGGACCTAACCTAGAAGGGGTAGTGCCCTACTGCCATAGGTCTGGAGCACAAAGTACTGCCTGCTACCTATGGCTGCAGACTATCGTGTAAGGCAATGTACCTCTGAACTGCTGCCTCCTGAACAAACCGTGAACTATCCTTTTCCTCCCTCTATCTGCACACTTATACAGCCCCATGACCACAGTTTTTAAGTGCAGGTCTATCATTCATCACAGTTGGTGGTAGTTCTTTTACTTTTGCTGCCTCATCTTACTTGGACCTCTCCCATCATTTCATTCCTTTAAACCACTGAGCCATTTCCCCTCTTCAATTAGTCCTTTAAAACCTTCCTTCCTCTTTAAGCTTATGATTATTCTTTCATTAGAGCATTTTGTAGTGCCCTCTAAGGAGAACAAAATGAAATAAAAAAATAAAAACCCCACAATTACACTGTCATGTTCTGTACAGTGGAATAAGGTACAACTTGTAAGAAACCAAGCCAATACACAGATTGATAATGAAGGTAACACCATCAAGTTTCACTCTGTTCTGGAAGCGGAAAAGAGTAAAATTAAATATCCAGTCATAAAATACGAAATTAAATAGGCCTCTGCAAATGAAAGCTGCCTGTGAAAATAGTTTCCAGGTCTATGGTTTTAATTACTACATAAATGAATGGAAAACAGGATTAAGGAATTTGCACAATTGTTACACATCACATTTGGAATCGTAGCATTTTTTTCAGCTGCAATAGCATGAAGGCATAATCCAATAAAGTCCAAGTGAACTGGATCCAGCTTCTCCCTGATAATTTAGTTTGGTAGACAAGAATCTGAAATCATTCTCCAGCAGCACTCACATGGGACTGAAACATGCAATATTGGGGTGATTTTGCAAATCTTCCTCATTTCTTCTCAGGCTTTGGATTTTACGATTTGCACAGATTAGAAAAGTTTATGAGTTCCAGTCATTCAGCTTTGCTAATTTACCAGCTTTGTTTGTAGAAAGGATTTCAAGCACTGGCTGAACTGTGGACCATGATCTCCTCTAAAGGAGAAGTCCTCTGACTAGACAAAGCCATCTGGCTACAAGCAAAGTGCCCAGGAGCAAAAGTGTGAAGACTGCTCTTGTGCCTTTGTAAGAACCTGTTCACGTTGCAAGCACAATTCCCCCTGCAAAGATTGGGGCTTTTCATCCACAGTGAGAGTAGATCTTTCATTCCTCCCCCTTCTTCTGTTTTTATTTTATTGTCATGCATGTTGACTTTAGCCTGAGTAAACTGCCCACGAGTGACTGTTCTTTACACATCTTCATGTAAATCAATTACCCAGGAAGAATTTAGCATGCTGTACCAGCTCATTCAAGCTTTTCTTCCTCAAGCTTAAAATCTCCCTAACTCCCCTCTCCTTCATAGGCCTGCTCTTCATCTCCAGCTGGACTGAAATCCGGTAAATATTACACTGACAAGGTAACAGGTCTGGAATGTGAAGCATCTAGAGCTCAGCAGAGTCTCTTCTTGGCACTCCAATTTATGTACTTTGTTGCCTAGTGCCAAACAGTATTCAACTGGCTTTATTAAATTCAAATGAAGATATTAAATCCCAGGACTACATAAACATCATTTACCAGTCAAAACCATAGTTAAGAGAAATGCCTTCCTAAGGGAAGAAAGAGACAAGTGCTACTTGCCTTTTTAGACTCACCAAAAAGTGCAGTGTCTCAAATAAATCTTTCAATCTGGAATATATATTTACATTTTTATCATCCTTCATAAATGTAAGATAACAGAAAGAATATCTCTTTCTCTAGAAAGAGAAAAGGCTGGTTTGTCATGCTTTGTCCTCCTGTAGAAGCCTTCCCTGTGACATTATCATCTGCACAACAGCAAGGACCAACGCACGCAAACCTCTGACATTTTATAACAAAGTTTACAAAATAGCACTGAGGGCCAGCTGAAGGCCATTCCTGGATGGAGGGTCTGGCACACATTTGACCACTGCCCCGCTTATACATAATTAACTCTACCACTGAATGAATTAAGGAAGCCAGACCGAAGAGCTCAAAGGTCTCTTCCACAGCTACGAAGGCAGAAAAGGATGCGTTTACCTGGCCTCTTTCTTACACACAAAAGATACAGCTGATACTGAAGAGTAAGAACAGTGTCATAAAGCAACAATAAAATTCAAATTCTCTTTATAATCAAGCATTATTGAATGGCACCAGCTAGCGCGGCTTGGGAAGGGAAACTCCAAGCATTTCCCACCTGCTAACCTATGGCTGTGTCCATACAGTCTCAGTCTTGAGAAATGCTAGCTTCCACGTGCTCTGTTCAGAACTACAAGACCCCCTAAGGCTGGAAGAGCTCTTCTGAATTTAATGTTTGCTCCTACTAACTTAACAGCACGGATTAAATGCTTCATGTCCAGCACAACGAGTTAGGAAGAGACAGGATTCTCAGCTTAAAAACTTCTCTCCCATATGAATGCAATGGCTGGCCATGCTTATATACCAATATATATTTAGCTCTCAATGGTATAGCTGGCTACTTTGTAAAGACTTCTTTAAGTGAGATGCACTGACTTGTTCCAGAAGCATTTATAGATCAGGACAGGGAAAAATTATAATATACTGTGTAGAATTCAAAGCATAGATAAGATATAAACCCGTATCTTTCTCCTTCTTCCAGAGCAGTCAGCAGCCCAGGACTTTCTCAGTGGCCGTGTAACTAAATGTAAATGGATTTTCCTCCTATTACAAGTTACAGAACTGTCCACCTAAATGGTTTACCTGACTGAAGCTGTAACTGTTGAATTAGTAGTGCCTGAGAAAGGAGCAAGGATGACCCAACTAAAACATCTACGCATTAAGCATAAAATAGAGGTGTCCAATATTTCCTCTGAGAGATGGTGTTAATAACAAAAGTCATCTCAGTGATATAAAGTTTACCTCAAATATAACTATACTAATCTACATATAGACTATATGGTGCTGACATACCTCGAGGCAGAAAACGACGTGTTGCTAACCTAATCCTCAGCAGCATGAAAGCCCACTCTCTTCACATGTGAGGAATGCATTTCTCTACTAAAGCTAAGGAAAGAGGACTACTCCATAGTGACATCCCTTTAGGACAGCTGCCCTAAGGCTAAACAGAATACTAAACGCCCACCCCCCCATATTAAACCACTAGCTAACAAATTCTTTTACCATTAAGCCTGGCCACCCAAACTGCTTACAGATAATGAGACGCTACTGGCAGGTGAAGATAGATTGCTATGTGTGCAGAGGACAGTATCTTGCCATGGTCTGCCACAGCCACCGGCAAGAACATTCCCACCTTCTCCGGTTGTAAAGGAGAGACGGCCAAGGCAATAGACAGATCTCAGCTTAATACTAGACATGAGAGAAACAGAATATTGTTAACTAATGGCTCCACTTCAACCTCTCCTTGTTGATACCGGATCTGGAACTGAACTGCCCTGGACCAAGATGCAGGTTTTACCTCTCAGAAAACAAAGTAGAAACAAGCAAAATTAAGTTGAATCTGAAAAGACACCAATACTCAGCACAGGTGCTTATGCAAGAACCTTTGACTACTGGCAAGATGTGGGAAGACCACTGCTTCTCAGACCTTGTTCCATTTGAACATCTTTTTATCCCAGTGCTAGAAATGTTCTAGATACTGATGACTAGAAGTGATTTACTCCAACAGTCTACTTTTTACTCAAAACCACCCTTTTCCTACCTGACCTAAATTGTGGTCTCCAACCTTTATTGGTCCAAGCACATTAAGAGTGAGTAAATAATGCCACTGCAAGCAAATGAGAGCCTCCCCAGCTTGCTCCAGAACAGTAATATGATTTAAAAAAAAAAAAAAATTAACTGTGTTGCCAAAAAAACTATAGTCAAGTGTTTGAGCTTTTCGAGTTCTAATATTTGTTATTGCTATGACAAAACTTTGTTATTTCTGATATTCTTTAAAAAAAAAAGAAAAAAAAAAGGAGAAAATGAAGATCATTTTCCTGAAACATTTCAGGCTAATATAGTAAAATGTCCTAGACAGCCTTCTGAGTTTTTAAACCATCCCATTCCAAATTTTGGTTAATGTAAATCTGGAAAATTGCCTTGTCTGGAGTAAAATAATATACAGATTGAAAAAGGATTAATTTTTTTGTTACAATATATACACTTTTTATATTTTAACCTTCTAGTGCCTGGAATGGAAGAAGAGAATTGGGGAATAATAAGGAGAACAAACAGAACGGTACAGTTCACTGCAATGGCTGCTGCTGCAGGTACATACTCTCTTTTCGCAATACAGAAGGTAACACAAGGCATTAAGGAGACTCGACTGTTATTTTATAGCGTGTCCCCTTCTTGCAACAGGTTAACACATAAGGAAATGGCACAAGTTCGTACCATAGTGGGCAATCAGTTCTTGTCTGTGCTATTCATAGCTGAGTGTTCAGGTTTACAAGGCTAAACTAGTTTTCATATGGCCAAATAAAACAGTTAGGTGGATCCAGTTGGACTTTCCAAAGCACAAGATAAATGTCTTTCCCTGAGACACTATGAATATCAATCACTCCGAGCGTGGCCACGTGCTTCAGACTCCTCTGCAGAGGACTGGCTTTGAGAGATACATCACTAAGTTTCTGATTGCTTTTTATTGGTGTGTTTTATCACACACTGAAGGAGAAATCAGGATAATCTAACTGTGGTGTAGGACAGCTCTGCACCAGAGGCACCCAAGTGACAGGGGTACAGACACATCACCACGAGCAGGCTCAAAGAATTGCCAGGACAATGGAATTACACCCAAGCTTAACAATAAAGGACTTTTTGCCTGCTATTTTTAATGGTGATTTTTGGTCAATTAATTTCAACCCTTTACCTCTACCTGAAGCTTCACCTATTTTGTTTTATAATTTTTGCAATCATTGCAAAAAAAATTGAGTTCATATTTGCAAGCAACTTACTTTCTGCTTTCATGGGCATGCATAAATGTTTGAGACAAAATTCGCTAGAGAAAGAGGCATGCATACAAACACACACACATATATGCACATGAAGAAACCAAAAATATAAAAGAATACGTATTTCAGACTAACAAGATGATATCCAACTAAATATTAGAAAAAGATGTTCTGACCATTTATGATTCAGAAGGATCCAAAACTAACGCAGACTCCAGACAGAGATCACATTCAGTAAAAGAGCTCCACAAATTGCATCATACAACACCATGACTGAGATAATGAATATGGATAGCAATTACAGAGGCAATGTCTGCATTTCTTAAAGATCAAAACAGACTAGGAATGCATCAGTGGCTTCTCGGAATAATCTAAAGAATGATTTGAAAACACATTAGATCAAAGGAGCATGAAAACTATGGTGGCTCTTCACAGCAAGTTTTAAATTTTCTGCTCTACATGCATTATTAGTCATACTTCCTACTGGTGGGGCTCTGCAGGTATTCAGCTGACCTGTGCCTACAGAAGTAGGGCTCCAGAAATACTCTTTACTGCTTTAGTCATACAACACTGGCTCAAATTACACAGGATACTTAAGAACCATATTCAGAGGGAACATCACACTGGAAAGTAGGTTGTGAAACAGGGAACTGTCCAGAGAGTTTGTTGATGAGTTGGGTGTTTTGTTTGAAGTACTGGTTGCATACCCTGGAGGCAGAGCCCTTCTAAGCGCTGATACAAAAGAACACGACAGTGGAATATCATACATATATACACAAAACACAGTATGCTTCAGGAGTACTCTAGCTCTACCCAGCCCAAGGCTGATCTACTATCAAAAGGAAAAACTCCACATTTCAGAGGTGGAACTTCAGAATTCACAGTGAAGGCATCTTCAAAATGCATACATGCATTACATCTATAATGAGGAGGTGGTGCCTTTTTCCTGGCTTTGTCTATTTGATACACACATGTTATAACACTACAGGATCACATGTTCAAATGAGAAGTATGGGACACCCCCTAACCACCCTGTAGTCATGCCAACTAACAAAGAACAACTATTTGCCATTTGCAAATTTACACAACAATGACAATAGGTTATTTTACATACACAAAAGCATTGCTGGAACCCAGAAGGTGCAAAGCCATAATAAGAAGTAATCACAAATATTAAAATGACTGAGAAAATAATATTAAAAAAATGTTTCAACTGCAAGGACATAGCAAGACAACAAGGGTTGATAGTGTATGGCAGATAAATGAGTTCTCACTGCAACACTGCAGCAAAAATAACATGCTCTCAGACTGCAAGGAAAGGTGAAAATAAGTCTTCTACTACAGAAATTAACTGGGATCACACACCAAAAAAAAAAAAAAAAAAAATCTTCCTTTCAGTGCTGGACAACTCTTTCCATTAGGATAGTGTCAAAATGGAGAGCTAAGCAAGGAGATCTAGCAGCTCCAGAGTTTGATGAAAGACAATGAAGACTGAATACCTATAGGAAAAGGAATGGATCAAAACTCAACCCTACAGAGACATCTGAAGCATGTAATCATCAAAAAGTGACAGCAATTTTTAGGCAGTAATAGCATCACCTTGGAGTCTACCTTGCTCACTAAGAGAAGTTATGGAACTTCTGCATTAATTTTTTAGGCACTACTGGCCTCAGGATGTTAAAAATTGAGAAGACAATTGAGTGGACCAGAAAGAGTAAAGTTAAGAACTGAAAAAACCACTACCCCCCCCTCCCCCCCCCAAAAAAAGAGGCATCTTTTTAGACTGTGATATTCAATGTAGTTTTCTATTTGGTTTGACATGGTTCCATATTTCACCTAACTGTAGCTGGCAGTTAAGTGTCTATTTTAAACCAATAACCCAGGTGGTCTCTAAAAGTGCAAATGGCAACTTCCAAAAACTTGTACACTTGGCCTTTAAAAGTAGACTAAATGAAAAAGGACACGCCAGCAACAGTGGGGAAACAGTCCACTGCCAAGCAGATCCTTTATAACCTCATCTTCTACCCCACCACGTATATAAGCTGAGGTCTTAATTACACTGTCTATAAGGAAAGAGTAATCAGTGACTTCTCACACAGAAACACCAACAAGTTTTGGGGAGATTAAGGATGGCTCACCTACCCTCCAGATTTGCCACTTATAAAAATTAGAACTCTGCAGTTTAGTTCAAAAAGGAATTAAAAGAAATACAGTGCAAGCACATCAGAAGCAGACTGCTCTCAGCTCAGCTGGAATAAATCAGGGCATGCCCCCTGCAGTGGACACAACTGCTTGAAGTTTTGGCAGCTAAGCATCCAGTTCATGAACATACAGTTCACTTTCAAAAGAAGTCGCGAAAGCGCTAATGTAACAATTAGGTGAACAGCACCTACTTATGAAAAACCACATCTTCAGTTAAACTGTGGCACTGCTTGCCTAAAGCACTGCAAAGACATAATGCCCCCTTCTCCCTTGCCAGCTCCCCCAAAGGGTGGAGGGAAGGACGCCTGGATACAGCAAGGGAGC
The DNA here is from genome assembly GCF_000687285.1 of Phaethon lepturus. NCBI lineage: Eukaryota > Metazoa > Chordata > Aves > Phaethontiformes > Phaethontidae > Phaethon > Phaethon lepturus. Next base: position 20,716 of record NW_010511460.1, read on the forward strand.
CACCAAGACTTGAAGCAAAAGAGAAGAGAGACAAAAAGCAAAAAAGATGAGCTCATGTGCTAAGTAACATAATCCATGGGATCAAATATAGGCCATTGGAAAAAATGATGCTCGGAAATCACTAATAATCAGAGGAGACGAAGAACCACTGTCCTAGAGACCTAGGCCAGGTACTGCACTGGCATGAAACTCAAGTAGTCTGTATCCAAAGAAACAACCCAAAGAACCCAGAATATTATGTTTCTCATAAATATCAACTGTATGCTCTGGAATAGCAAATGTAGCCAATATTGCACACTCAGTCAGAAAGATGATACGGCTTTGTTTTCATTTCTTGAAAAGAATATGAAAAAGTTGCTTTCTTAATTCATTTGGTTATTTCAAAATAGGGGCCTGAGAGAAAATGCTTAGAAGTTATTTCTCCACTCTTTTCATAGCTTCCATTTTTTGAAAGGGCATCAAATCCTAGTTCCATCTGAAAAAAGGAACAACAATAATAATGCAAGGGAGAGGAAGGGTCAGAGATGAGCTCTAGTCTTCTGCTTTGATAGCCTCCTGTAGGCATTTGTGGAGACCCCTGAGTAAAAGATACTACAGAATGCTACTCATCATCCCTCAGACTGATTTTTAAAACAAAAAAAGGTATGATCATGACGCTGTTCAAGTTTGATAAGTGACTTTCACACACGGCCAACAGCTCCGTTCGCCGTTTCCAATATATTTCCACAGGAGGGGTTCCCAAGTTCTGTATTACTACTCCAAGTACATAGCAAGCTACAAACCAATTAATTGACCGACTGGTGAACAAGGGCCACAGCACAATATAAAAACCCCAGACACAGCCTTGGATTTAAAGGACTGTGGACATCTGCACATTTTTCTACACTTACCTAAACTTTTGAAAGGATCTGCCACAAATTAATATATTAGTCTTTATCTATTTTACTGTTCCTTATTGCTTCTAGTAGCAATTGCACTTACATATAAGAAAAGGTAGTTTTGAATAGAATATAGTGTCAAGTATGTAGTACCAGAAGGCTGGACTAGAGCAATCTATGCCATCTATCAAAAAAAATTAAAAATGGGGGTGGGGGAGAATAAGAAGTAGTGAGGAAGTAAAGACAGAACAAGAGTGGAAAAATATTCAAATAAACTGTTAGCACCTGGAAGAAAACAAGGAGTTGAGTAACAGCTGACATGGACTTGTCAGAAGCAATCAGTGTCCAAACAACTTGAAGTGCCTTCAGGACTGGATAACAAGCTTTTCAAATAGAGGAGAAACCACAGATGACATTTATCTTGACTTCAGTAAGTTTGGACACTGACACGCCCACTAGCAAATGAGGCAGATATGGTCTAGACAAAAAATACAGCAGGTAGGCTGCAAGACTGGAAAACTGCCCTGAGAAACAAGTTATCAGTGGTTATCAGTAGTTAAAATGTAAGCATCTACCCAACTAGGCACTGCAGAACAATGAGATTACTACAGAGCTATAAAACATGGACTAACGAGTAAATGTGGGTTGCTCAGCCAAAAGAGACTAGTGAAGGTGTTACATAAAAACAGCCTTCAGGTACGTAAACAGGTGCCACAAAAAGCAAGGGAGTGATCCATTTTCCATGTCCACGATGGATAAATCAGTTCTGAGCTGCAGAAAGAAATGTTTGTGCTGGATACCATGAAAATCTTTAGACATCAAGGATTATGAAGCACTAGAATGGGTTGCACAGAGAGGTTGTGGTGGTGACTGGAAGCCTTTAAGAAAAGGTTACACAAATACGTATCTGGAATATTATGGCTACAGCCTACACCCTCTTCTAAGTGGGTTTAGTGGAGCAGCCTTTTGAAATCCCTCCAGCTCCATGTTTCTCCTGTGATAACCGACTGTTGGCAAACAGTTCGTGTTCCTGATAAGCTTTATGAATACATGTATTGATACCTATATGAATCAGATATATTTATAACAAAGTAATTCCAGAACGCATGTCATTAGTTCAAGTCCCAGAGGGTGCAGATCAATCCATGAACTTTACTAACAGCAACAGACCTGCCCTCCAGCCAGCCAGAGCTGTGCCCAGTATGCAGAAAGGTAGTAACAGCCAGGAGCACGGATATTAAGCTGCCATGGACAGAAAGCTCCCACTGCAGCTAGAGTGAGTAACAGGCTTCTAAAACCCTTCCTGTGGGAATGATTTCTACATGCTATTAATTACAGACATACAGACAGATTAAATTAGAAATTTAACTTTTCTTTGAAGCATTCTGTTTCTTGGGTAATGCACTTGGAAGTCTGTTGCAACTCCTGCAACCAGCTACTAAACCGTAACAGTTCCTGAAGTTAAAGGGATGAGCCTTGTGTTAAATGAATTTATACCAGGATATTTGAAATGTATAATAATGCAAGTATAATGAGTAAATTCTCTGTGGTACTGATACCAAGTTCATGCTAAAAACGACACAGTAAATAATTGTAACTGATATTTCATCCCCTGATCTTGAGTTCTCCAAACAAGGACGCTGTGTTGTATAGTGCTTTCCTGCACTGGTGATTCATTATCTTGGGATTGCTTGTTATATTGCTTGAAAAGTTATATTCAGTGTGAAGAGTGATGGCAAAGTTTTAGTAAAATTACTATGATATTCATTATTCTTTGGCATTATTTCATCTTAAACTTTGAACTTGCTGCTTTTGCTGATGTGCACTTCAAGTTTAAAGCGAAACAGTCCAATAGCTGAAGCCAAAAGTTTGACCTCCATTACAACTGTTGTAATCTTCTGGGAAAATACCCTCTTGACTCTAATTTCTCTTTTGAGACTCACCATGCTGCTGATGAGAAATAATAGTTATTGGGGATGTAAGGCCAAGATTAATGTCTGGCTCTGCATAAAAAACCCAAAGCAAAACAAAAAAACCCACCAGTAGCACTGAATGACACATGAAGTTTCTCCATTTCTCATGTATGATCACTTCCTAGATAAGCATTCTGGACTAGCGCAGCTGCGAGATGATGAACACTATCACATGAAGAAATATTTAAGCTCACATGAGTCTCTGGTTTCAGGCACACATGCCTTTTGCAGTGTAACTGATTATACCATGGAGCATCATTATCTGACTTGTCAGTTTAGACAAGAAGGTCTGTAGGGCTGAGAAAAGTACTACAAGATCAACTGCGCCTCATGCAACAGGGTCCTGATCTCTCACTGGGGCTTGAGCAACTACTGTAATACAAATATTACAGCATTCTTCACTTTGCCTCTATTGGATAGTGTTAGATAGATGCAGCATGTTTCTATCAAGAAATACTTGGCTGCACTTCTACTGGAGTGAAATGATCCCTGTAAATACATGGACAAATTGTGGCTGGCCCTTGGCTCCACACTTCAGAAAACGTCTCTGTCAGCAGCTGCAATACAGGGTGAAAGTTGGCTGATGCACTAGCAGGACCAGAATGGGAGCAAGAAAAGCATCTCTGTTACAGGAGCTGTGGATAGTCCTGACTCACTAAACGTGGGCAGCTACAGCTCCCCCGCTGGACTGTTCCTACCCATGGACGTAACAAGATGATAGGGGAATATCCAGTGATCCAGAAGGAGTGAACTTCTCTTTTTTCAGTTTTTCTGGCACAGGAGAACACAACTGCTTTCAGGTGGATTTTTTTCTTTGGTGACATCAATAAAAGTTTAACATTCCTTATCAAAACTGATGAAAAAATTATAAACAACACAGAACAGCTGCCAATGAACTAGGAGTGCTCATGCCTACCTGCTCTAGCTGTCACTACCCAAAAATGGTACCACTGCTTCATAACGCTAAAGGTAAGATGGGTATTTTGGTATTTATTTGAGGTTAACAAAGTCTCTAAGGCAGAAAGATCCCAGGCTCTCCAAGCTTTTCAACTTTCAGTCAGAAACATGGATTCTTACCAGAAAGACTCTGAAGGAGCAAATGCCATTTGCACAGCATACACATGATGTATTTGCTCTTGGTAGTATTGGCCACTTTTAGACAAGTCAGTCACCAGCAATTTTTGCATCCAACCTGAGGAGCATCAATTGCAACAATCCAAACTAGAAATTTGTAAAGCCCATTTCACCATAACCAAACTTTCACAAAAGCAGATAAAACAAAGCCTCTTCCATATGTCAAACAAATTGTTTCTTCCACCTTGGAAAACTGCATGGGAGGATGAGAGAAGCTTCATCATGACACTGAGACTTCATACTGCTCTGAGGTTTCCCATCATTGTTGATGCAAGTATAGCAATCAGCTCCTCAGATGAGTTACCCTTTGTCACCAGTGGTTCTGTCAGTTGTGACTTTAGGTCAAGCCAGGAACCCTTCATCGTTGGCTGATTGCACTCAAAGTTCACAGTAAAAGCTGAACCAGTATAGATAAAGAGAAATACATCGTGAAGCTGGCATGAGAATCCATGGCATTTCCAGATCCCTCTGAAATGCCTTAAGAATAAAGTAAGAGAACATCAGCAGATTTAGGCATATCAAACTTGGAGGCAAGTAACAGAAAGCCTTCTCCACGGGAGTAATTTTCACACTGGGACCTCTTCTGAAGCACATCCGTGATGAAAGCATGAAAGAGGATAGATGCTTCCAAACTTCTTCTTAGAGGCTCAGAAAAGAAGTCTTCTCATTCGTGTATTTCTGATAAAGGTCCCAACAATGGAGACCAAGGAATTAAGTTTAAATAGGTTTTACCAGGAAACCTGCAAAATTTCATTTCAAAGAATACTCCACAAAGTAAAGCATTTGCAGTATTGCAGACAGCATCTTGTCTGCATGTCCCCAAAGCCAGAATGCAAATCCTGCCCAACATTTCAACTCAGCAACAGGGCTCAGGTACACTGCAGCACTTAGGGCTCCAAAACCAAACCCACAAATACCGACGTGCCCAGAATTTTGAAAAAGGGGAAAGAAAAAAAAAAAAAAAGGGAGTCAGAACATTACAGTGTGCATCCAACCCTAATAAGCTAAATATGACAGAACAGGATAAATCACAGACCTAGATCCTACTCTTAACAGAAGAATCATATGGGGATGATCCCACAAGCTGTGGGATGACACACCAAGGTTAGAGGGATGGGGTGCTAGTGAGGCCCCTCAGCCTGTTGTACCAGAGAAAGACTTCAAAGGAACTAAAGGGTCTTCCCATAAGAGGGTGGCACAGCCGACAGCCCAGCTGAAGTGCCTCTACACCAATGCATGCAGCATGGGCAACAAACAGGAGTAGCTGGAAGCCATCATGCTGCTAGAAAGCTATGACCTGGCTGCCATTGCTGAAACTTGGTGGGACGAATCCCACGACTGGAGTGTGGCTATTGATGGCTATAGGCTGGTTAGACAGGAGA
>NW_010511460.1:26530-43126 GCF_000687285.1 Phaethon lepturus
CAGACTGTTCAGACATGACAGGCGAGGAAGGAAGGGTGGAGGTTTTGCCCTCTACATCAAGGGATGGATAGAATGTGAAGAGCTGTCCCTGAAGAATAGCCACAAGGAGGTCAAAAGCTTATGGGTAAGAATCAGGGATCAAGGCAACAAAGGGAATCTTGTGGCTGGTGTCTACTACAGGCTGCCTGATCAAGGGGAGTCTACTGATGAGGCCTTCTTCTGCCAGCTACAGGAGGTGTCACACTTGCAAGCTCTCATCCTGCTGGGTTACTTCAACCACCCCGATATCTGCTGGAAAAGTAGCATGGCGAGCTGTGGGATCGAGTGCGCTCTCAGCAAGTTTGCAGACAACACCAAGCTGAGTGGTGCGGTTGACACAGCTGAGGGATGGGATACCATCCAGAGGGACCTGGAAAAGCTCGAGGAACAGGCCTGTGAGAACGTCATGAGGTTCAACAAGGCCAACTGCAGGGTCCTGCACCCGAGGCAACCCCTCGTATCAATACAGGCTGGGGGATGAAGGGGTTGAGAGCAGCCCTGCTGAGAAGAACCTGGGGGTACGGGTGGATGGAAAGCTCAACATGAGCCAGCAATGGGCACTCGCAGCCCAGAAGGCCAACTGCATCCTGAGCTGCATCAAAAGGAGCACAGCCAGCAGGTCAAGGGAGAGGATTCTGCCCCTCTACTCCCCTCTGGTAAGACCTCACATGGAGTACTGCATCCAGCTCTGGAGCCCTCAGCACAGGAAAGACATGGACCTGTTGGATCGGGTCCAGAGGAGGGCAACAAAAATCATCAGAGAGATGGAACACCTCTCCTGTGAGGACAGGCTGAGAGAGTTGGGGTTGTTCAGCCTGGAGAAGAGAAGGCTCCGGGGAGAAGTTATTGCAGCCTTCCAGTACTTAAAGGGGGCGTATAAGAAAGATGGGGCAGACTTTTTAGCAAGGCCTGTAGTGATAGGATAAAGGGTAGTGGTTTTAAACTAAATAGGGTAGATTTAGACTAGATATAAGGAAGAAATTTTTCTCAATGAAGGTGCTGAAACACTGGCACAGATTGCCCAGAGAGGTGGTAGATGCTCCATCCCTGGAAACATTCCAGGTCAGGTTGGACGGGGCTCTGAGCAACCTGATCTAGTTGAAGATGTCCCTGCTCACTGCAGGGGGTTTGGACTAGATGACCTTTAAAGGTCCCTTTCAACCCAAAGATTCGATGATTCTATGATTATACAAAGAAGGGCTTCATACAAGGTGATAGCGATGGTTGCCAGGCACATGGTAGTAATCCTATCCACATAATCCTCCCTTACTGGTTATTCAAAATCACACGCAGAGAAACTCACTTTGGATTGCCCAGCACAGATTAGTACTTTTAATCTACTGCTATTTATAAGAGCAAGTTGGTGTCTCGCAGGGTTTTGTTTGTTCGTTTGTTTTGGTTTGTTTTGTTTTTTTTTAAAAGAGTGGGCCTCACCGCTCAACTATTCTAACGGGAAGATTTGAAAGTGGTCAGGAAACTTCAGGACTGCCTTGCAGAGAGTGGAAGAGATGAAAGTGAGTCCCACGGCACAGGCTCCATTCCTCTCGCCCCACCTCTGCCAGGAAGCGCTCCTGTTCCCCTGGCAAGCAGCACAGCTGGCTGACTTCTCCCGCTCGGCCAAGGGTCCAGAGAACAGCCTTTCCAAACTATTCCCTGGCTGGAGGACGAAATGAAAGCAAGTCATTTTCAAGAAAAGCAGGTTGGATTGTCCAACCCTTTCACTCTGGGGAGGGAAAAAAAGAAAAAAAGAAAGAAAAAGGAATTATACAAGAAGTAAAAGTGTAACGGAGAAGGAAAGGCAAAAGAAAACTGTACGTTTTTTTGCATTGCAGAGAAGTCAAGATTCACAGACTTAGCACAGGCAACACATCTTTAAGTGATTAAGATAAAGACAGTGGGTAATAGATGAATGTTAGAGACAGAGGGAAGTGAAAGTTTTTAACCACATTAAAATCATGCAATCTTTCCTGCTTTGTAACAGTAATTACAATTAAAATGATTTACATCCTGGTCCAGTATAAATCAGGAACAGAAAAGCACAGAGACTGTAAACCTCTCTCAGGGAAAAACTCTGCAGCCGGTAGACACTGGTGCCACTAGCTACCTGGATGCAAGAAATACACACCTGCCTGCCCATGTGGAGGTGCTCAGCTTTCAACTCTTTTCTCTACTTTTCACCCCAACTGCCTAAGAAGCTCTCAGGCAGCTTCCTTCTGAAGATCCCTAAAACACTTCATGGGAAACGTGTCTGGGAAATGTTTTCATGGAAAACTGAGCCCAAAGACTACTATGGAGATGGACACGGAAGTATTAGGAGTCGCAGAACAAACCGTACAGTACAATTAAGTTTGGAGGAGTTCATCTGCAGAGCTTCATGTACAACTAGCCCCAAATCATGCTGTCAAATCATGGCTATCAGAGAGAAGATTAATGTGGAATATCTGGTCATTCTCTTTTACGAAGTAACTTGTCAAAAGCAGATTGTCCCCAGAAGATACTTGCTAGACTTAGCTCCAGTTTAGTGTTAAGAAGATGGACTCAATAAGAGTATCAAATCTTATTATTTAAGTACAGGTATTCCTAATTCCAAGGTCCTTTTACTAAGTCCTAATTACTAGGATGAGTTATGATCCATTGTGCCCTCGACACTATTTTTAACACAAATGAATTTTCTTTATAGGTTAAGGGCTCAGACCTCTGGGTGGAGTAGGAAAACACCTCCACTACCTACTTTAAAACATAGAGTCACCAACTGAGTCAGTGACTCAGAGGTCTCCCACGCCTTGTGCTATTGAATGTGGAAATGAAACCCAAAAACATTATTTGCTTTCCAAAATTATGGTTTCTGGCATCAGAACTAACCTCACAACTGGAGTGTCTGTTCCCTTGCTTCTCTGAGGGAAGAGTTGCCAACTGTACGAGCACTAGATAACCTATCACCACCTACTTCCTCCCCTGTAGTTAGGAGCTGTGGGTGGTATCACTCCCACCAGCACAAAGGCAACCAACTCCATCAGGTCATGCTTTTGTATCTGGTGCCTGCCAAGATATGGTAACTCTCTGATCAGCTGGTTTCTAGAGACCCCTTACTTTAGGTCTCTTCCCTAGGTGCTTCAACAATTAAACATCTTCAAGTAGCCAGATGTAGGTACCAGCTTACTTTGAAGATGGAACTGAGGTGCTTTGGTTACTCAGGTGTGACAAGAAAGATTCACAGCCTTGGTAGAAGTGATGACCTCATGTTCTGCACAAAATCAAGAAGCCTGTACACATTCAGATTTAGTATTATGGAGGAGACAGTCATAAAAAGATGAATACAATGATGAGCTGGATCAACTGGACAGAGGTGTTTACAAATAAAACTGGAAAGAGAAATGGATGTACGCTTGGTTTGCTGGACAGGTAGAAATGACAAAATACCACAAACAACAAATAAGACCACTCAGGTCAGAAAACTGTCTGTGACAGAAACTGAATGCAACCACAAGAAGGTTACTACAAACAAAAGTAACAGCTGCTGAGAACTACTATACATCAAATAATAAGAACTGCAGGTAACAGATGAGAAACATCAAACAGGTGTACCAGCTTCGTGGCCAAGAAACTTAAAGATGAGATTTACCCAAGTACTAAGGAAGCTTAACAGTGATATTCATCCACTACAAGATAAAAACTGTTGAAATAATAATACAGAAGTATGAAGTATACTGCTGTAGATAAAAAAGCCAGGCACTCATAAGATGAAAAGATAATTTTTTTTTTCCAGCAGCAACTCAGAAGGTCTTAAAACAATAGCTACTACAACCAGATACTGTAAAACAAACAAGACCAGATAACTTGCATCAAGAGCTGTACAAGGAGCTACCTAAATTATTAAAACTGGCTTTCAATAAATCCTAAGCACTGAAAAATATCTTAACAGTTTGAGGCAGAGCATGTTTGCTAATATACAATGCCTAAACAGGGCAACCCATGCGACCTTACATGTACAGTCAGCCTTATATTAATCCCAGAAAAAATATGCAAAGCACAGGAATGAGAATCCACTGAGAGGAACTAAAGGACTACAGCCAACATCAGCTCAAGAAAAACAGATCCCACTGGTTCAGGATCTTAGTGAGTGAGATTGGTAGTCCTGTTGGTAAGACAACTGTTTTAATATAATATACTTGGGTAGCTGCAACACATTTAAGCTGGTGCTACATAATGATTTCATTAGGAAACAGGAATCAACAGGACACCAACATGGCCACATAGCAGAGGAATCAAAGCCCTGCGTTTTTATGAGACGCAAAATACAACGGTAGACAGGAAACCGTCATTGAGAGACAAGCTTCTAACAAGGTCCCACTTTACTGTACTCTACTATCTAATATTTTTATCCACCACCTGTAAGGAAATTTAACTGCAGATGAAATGATGATTATATTGTTTGATTATATTATAATAATTATAATTACATTATAATAATTATATTGCTTATATTATAATTATCACTATGTTAATGATATATTAAAATGAAATAACCAACTGCAGATGAAATAATGATATGGTTGTGACAAATAATGAAGAAGATACATCACAAATACAGTTACTTGAATCTTGAATTATCAAGATGTAAATGTCAGTAGAATCAATATCAAAATACAACTCTAGGACAGAGAAACTAGACCATACTTACAGAGTAGGGGACTCCATCTTGACAGTCAGCACCCCTGAAAAGGACTTGGGGAGGAGAAGACCCTGGTGAATAATGACCCATATATGAATTTTCACTTTTCCTTGTAGAGCTCCTGGCAGAGTTACTGCTGAAATTAGCTGCATAAGCCATGTAGTATTGAATTAGAGCAACGTGCATGTACTTGATAACAGCACAGCCACTGTTGAAATACTGTGTCCATTACTGTTGTTCACAATTTCAGCAGTATATGAATAAAGCAGAGGAGTTTCAAAAGGAAATTGTGAGAGTAATTGACAACTCTAGGAAGTACCTCAACGAGCACAGCGTATTAAACTTGAGAGCTACGGCTCGATCACAGTCTATGGATCTGAAACATGCTCAAAGTTGGGTAAAGCAGCCCATGCTGAGCTCCTGGCTGCCCCAATGCAGGGTCTTCCAGCAGCCACGCCTGCTTGCTCTCAAATGAATTCCTGTCTGCAAAACTTCCTTCTCCTGCAGGTGCCTATACAATGCTCACAAATTTGATAACGGGTCTTCAAAATAGCAAGTGAAGGTTTAAACCAGACTCAAATGCTAGATCTTGAAGCTAAACAAGTTAAAACGTAAAGACACTTGTTTCTAGTGAATGTAATTAATCACTGGAATAATTTAACAAGCGTGGTGTGAATTCCCTTTCAAAAAGGAATTAATTCAGCAAAACTCAAATGCAGGTAGGGAGACCAGAAGACCATCATGGTGGCTTCCAGCTTTTTTAATCTGTAAGTGTCCATTCTACCAGAACTCAAAGCCTCCTAGAGCAACATCAGTCTCATCCTTTCTAAAGCACAGTGTGATACCAATTAGTCATTAGCTATGAGTGTGAACAGACTTGGAATGCTACACCCTGAGAAGAACATCTCATCCCTGCTGAGATGAGTATCTCCTTCAGTTCCAAGGACAACGTTCACGTTTAATCAGAAACCCGCTGGCAGGTCTGGCTGTCACTATATTCAGGCACTTTACACTGTGACTTTGTAACATTGCCTTATAAACAAGAACCAAGCCCTTTGGTTTCATATCCTGCATCAAGTGGCTTGGGATCAAATCTCATCCCAACAGGACATAGGCAATACCACAACAAAGAGGATTGCCTTTAGATAAAATATAAACCAAGCTTTTTTCTTTTTTTTTTTTTTTTTTTAACAAACAAACAAGAAAGAACCTGTGGTGGATGTTGAGTCCCCCCAGGCTTTGAAAAGTATATAGTAGTAATACAAACATGATACAAAACAGCATTCAGGACATTTCCAATCAGCAAAGCAGATTTACCTGACTCGGCTTCATCTGAATAAAAGGCTGGGATTCTCAAAGGCTACAAAGGAACAAACTGGAGTGAAATTTCTAACTCATTTAGGTGCTGCTTAAAACCCTGGCCACAAGGACTGTTCTGCTTACCTAAACAACCACTGCACAGACTCCAGTTTCAACAGCACAAGGGAAAATCAGGAGCGGCTTTACTAACTGAAATTAAATTGCTCCAACTTTTCATCCATGCAAAAAATGTACCTCAAAAGGTAACTCATTATTTTGTGAGCCACTCTGTGCCACTTCACGTTTGAGAAGCTTTATGTAAAACCACATGCACCTTCATGCTGTAAGCACAGCTCCTGTTCCCAAACTACTTGGCCTTCCAGCTTGTGAACTCACCATATATCATGCAGCAAATTGACTTTCAGAAGTTGCTCTCCCAGCTCCAGCTCTATTCAGAACTCACTTTTAAGATTTTATTGATAACATAAAAACACCTTGTTGGCTTAGCCCTGACCTTTCTTTACAGTCCACTGCACAGGGATTTGCCACATTCTTATTCACAGCCTTTAGATTCTTCCCTGCTCCGGGCCCTGAGGTCTGATTTTCCACGTGTTTGTAAGAAGCCTCTGGATGTGGAGTGATGAGCTTCTAGACAAAAACTCACTGTGGGGAAGATGATAGAGATATATTATGGCATGTTTATTTGCCAAGACCTTTGCAGTCAGATGGTCATTTATTTTAGACAGGGGGAGGTGTGGAATACCTAAGAAGTACAGGACATGAACTCAGGCCTCCCCTCTCTGCATTCTGCAATTCTTGCCATATTGCTGCCATATGCTGTTCCCAGATGACATCTGCCATCAAATGCTTCTATGAATAAGCTACTAAGGTGTTTATTTTTAAAAGTGATTTTTTTTTTCTTTTGCAAAGCCTTATGCAGAAGAACATCTCCAGTGGCAAGTCAATAAAAGGGAAAGCACCACATTACTGTAATACATGCCAGTATATCTTGAAGATGTGGCCATTCCCTGAAACAAAGGAACAGCACTTAATACCTGAACATCTCCTGTGGCAAGTCAATAAAAGGGAAAGTACCACATTACTTGTAATACATGCCAGTATATCTTGAAGATGTGGCCATTCCCTGAAACAAAGGAACAGCACTTAATACCTGATCCAAAGACTTTTGCAGTCAATGGAAAGACTTCCAGTGTTTTCAGCAGGCTTTGGACCGGGGCCCTTAATCTGGGGAACATACTCTCAAAAGGCAGAAAAATGGAAGGGTTTGGCTGTATCACATGTATAGCTGGCCTTGTGGCAGGTGTGCATGAGGCAGATTCCCTTCCAGACTCTACCTCAACAAATACACTTCCAGCCAGAGAAAATTAAGTCTCCCAATAAAGTGGGTAAATAATAGGATTCCAACTTGGAAGGAGGTAAGTTCCTTCAGACACATGATATTGTTGTAATTCAGTCTCTGGCCACCTTTATAAAGATCTCTTTTTCTAGATCCTTTTGGGGCTCTTTTCCTCCCTGATTAGCAAGGGGAATGTGAAATTTCCAAATACATGGCTCCTAGCATCGGGAAGAAATGCAGGCTGGGATGGGGGAATTCAGATTCAAAGAGGGAGAGAAAGCTCAGACCCCCAACAATCTGTTTGAGTCTATCCTGACTGGGATGAAGCTGCTCGCTTAGCGCCCTTGCTTTCCAAACTGTATATCCTGGCAGGGAGCCTCTCAGTTCCTATCACACCACCAGATCAGAACAGCAGATTTATTTTCATGAAAGTTGGAACTTGTTCCTCACTCACAAACCTGAAGATGTATGTAAGTCTGCTGACATTATATGCTAGGTAAACACGTAAGAAGCACAACAAATGAATCGTACAGACGTCTTTCAGCGTACCTCAATGTTGAAATGTGGCTAGTTCACTTCCAAAGTGTGCATCAGGAAAAATATGAGCATATAGCAGTGATTGGCACAAGACACATACAGTCCTTGGTCTGCCAGGGAGGCCCAGAGCCAACTACAGCAGCCAAGAAAACTGGGCTGGATCTCAGAGATTGGGTGAGAATGAGAACACCAAGGATCTGCATGGATCCAACACATCTCCAGGCAGTTTAAAATGTCCTATCATGTTGAAGAATACAATATATCACTTATCCTACCCCAAGGGCAAATATCCCCTACATCCCCTGTAGGCATTTACTGCCAGTACTGCATGTGTCAGTGGACCTGACACCTGGCATCCATAAATTGTGCTTACTAGGTATTCATTAAGTGCTCTGTTTCGGTATTATCTGGTCAACTGGATCGATTCCTGCATCAAACCCTCAAAGCACAAAAGCCATGAACTGTGATGCAAAGGGCAGTGCTGTCCCTCCATCATCATGTTCACGGGGAAGCAGAGACACCTCCCAGCTTTGCTACCCTCGGCCACCCCTGGGAACAAGCAGAGGTGGGACACGGAGCAGCAGCCTGCCACAGGCTCTGGCGAACGCTGGGTCCCGACCATGCTGCGCCTGCCAGCCACGTCTGCCTTTATTTCAACCCATTGCTGCACCTGAAGAGAGTAAATTTGCTGCATCATTTTTACATGGCACTTGGAAGATGGAAACTTCTGCAGGTGTTCTTCCTAGCGTACATCTTGGCAGTCCTAGAGAAGACCTTTATGACTATTTGCCCAAAGGCCCCCAAAAAATCATTTTATACATACTGGACCATACCCGCTCAAATGAGCATGGACTACTCTCTGTTCAATTTGGGGTACTGGAGATCATCTGTAAACACAACTGTGGGCTCAGGATTATGAAGTACTATTGCACAGAAGCCTTCATCAAGCGTGGGATTGCTGGGTACTCTCTGACCACTTCAAAAGAGTCAGTGCTGCTAAGATCTATTCGTTTTTCAGCCTCCTGAGTACAAAGTCCACCCACAGGGTTGGGTTTTTTTGTGTTTTGTTTTCTTTCCACCCCGAGGAATGAAAACCAACATGTTCTGATTCCTATCTTTCAGTCATCACTATGGTAAAGATAAGTTACCATCACTATTTCAGCTGAGCTAGCTGCTGAATTGCAAATGCTATACGTAAACAAAAACAAGTAAGAGAAGGAACTTCAGCAGGCTTAGCTCGCCTTTTAAAATTCAAGGCAGGGGTTTAAAAGAGATGAAGCCAGGGAAAACATTGGATACTAACACCAGCCAAACAGGGAAAAATAACGAAGTTGTAAGCCTGAAAAACCGAAATGGAAAGAATGACAGATTTACTGCTGCATTTGATGCACACAACCACTGATAGACTCTCCCCAGGAAGTGTTGAAATTACCATCACTGAAATGAATCCAGAAGCTAAAAATTAAATTATCTTTCCCAGAACATTCCAATTTGGGCTTTGGCAACAACAGATGTTTGAATGCTCTTAAATATATGCACGCGCGTGTGTGTGCGCATGCACACACGCACACATATACTTAAGTACAGTATCCTCTTTCACGCAAGACCTCCCTCTTAGTTTTCACAAAGTCAGACTGAACTTACGGTCATTCTGCAAAGTCTTTTCTTCAAAGTCTCTGCTCAAATGCACAACTGTCAGATTAAGCAACCCAAAAGGAGTCTTACAGCAGCTCCAAGTTATGAATGAATGGTTATTTGTGAACTCGCCTGTCAAGACAGATGTGGTATTTGTCAGTGGAGCGTGGGTTAGATATGGTGGGAAGGAGCCAAACAAGCAAAGTGAAAGGTCAGTATCATAACATTTCCTTTTTTCCCCCCTCAGTTTGCCTAAAATGATGCCACAGCTTTTGCTGAAGTGTAATACAGTAGTCTATTTTCATACAGTCTACTGTGCTTATTTGAAAAGCAATGTTCACACAAGAAAAGTAAAAGAAAAATGGGTGCAGAGGGGGAGAAGAACAGGAACATTTTGCTGCAAGAAAGCAGCAACAGAGGGACAAATCTAAGATTAACATAAAACAACACATCTCTAGAAATTTGGTGATACTTGAATCAAGACCATGCTATGGAAGTTGAAACACAATGCATTGTTTTTCTTGTATTAAAATGCAGTGTTATGAGGATCACGGGTTAATTCATGTTGGAAGGGACATCTAGTCCACCATCCAGCTCAAAGCAGGGTCAGCTATGAAGTCAACTTATCATTTATACTTTATACAATTATTTATAATAACCTGAAGTCATCATCCCACTCTGCTAGGTCTTATATAACAAGAAAAAGAGGGTCTTGCCCTAAGAGGCTTTCAGTGGGAAAAAGCTCAGCTCTACAACGAAAATCCTGAATATGTCAATGAGCATCACACATGAAATTAAAAGGAACCCTCACTCACTGTCCAAATTAAAACCCGAATGAGGGAGAGATGCTATCCACACTCTCACCCATAAATATGCTGCAGGGATGTCTGTGAGGTTTAGCGTCTCCTGGAAGCCAAACGCGGATGCCAGAGAACCCAAACAGCACCACATGATGTATTTCAATGGAGCCCATCTTTTCCCAGTTGAGTGAGCAGTCTCTCTGCACTGCTACCTAAACTCATCCCACCTGACCTCCTCCACAAAGAGCCGGGAGCTTTCCGAGCAGTAAGGATGAACTGCTGTGTGGTTCCCTTCGGAAAACCTCGCTGGTTTAGAGAACACTGTGCTACCCAAAGAGGCAACTTCTCTACTCTGGACCTACTTGCAGAGCACCAAAAACATGTAAAAAACTGCTCGCCAGACGTGTCTAATGAAGCCAGGTCTAGCACTTCATTTCTCCAGGGCCGATCCTGTGCCATTCGAGCTAAGGGAACTGCAGTACTGAACAGGCTCATGAATCATTCATAAATTCAAAAACAACTGGTCACACTGGAAGGAGATAAAACACAACCCTTCACACTAAGTTTTTTTCCAATTCCTCATCCTCTTGTCACAGACAAATCTTTAAGTTTCTCGTCTACATCTTGCAGCTGTATGGCTTGTACAGTTGGATGCCCAGCTGCAATCACCTAACAGCAGCAAGAACAGGGAGGAGAAGTGTGGAGAGCTGTTTCAAGAAAAAACATGTCTGCTTCAGATAGACTACTACAGGAAGCCAACCGAGCTGGGCACCTACTAGTCCATGTCAAGGACTGAAAGGGAAACGAGCAATGGCCTGTGGTTGAAGGCAGGATGCAAACTTTCCCTAAACAAACGACTAAATCAAACTTTAGTCTAAACAAATCAGCAGAAATATCCATAATGCAGTTTTACATTAAATAATACCTGGAGAGTATAACATCTTCAAGATAAAAATTGCCTGCTTGAATATGTGCAGCATGTGGTTTCACAACAGGAACGGAAACATTTGTGTGTCTTCACTCATGACTTGTTTTGTCACCATACCCTGGGGTTCCTCTCTTTATCTGTAATACAGGAGCAGTCTAGCACAGACACTGCAAAGGCAAAAGAAGCCAGCTGCCCAACAGGGTCAGCCTTCTTTGGGATCACGGGAGTACTGAAGAGTCTCTTTTTTCCTCTCTAAAAAAAGCCTGTAAAGCATTTACTTCTCCAGTGCCCAAATGACAGATTTCAATGCAGTGAGAGGGATTCGAACTGTCTGGCACTGTTCATCCCTACAAATGTGCCATAAGTTGGGCCCCAATTCAGGAAGCTAATTAGGCATACACAGAGCCTTAATGTTAGTGAGTCCATTCATGTGTGTGAAGCTTCGCGCATGTTTCAGCACCACGCTGAAGAAGTTCACCAAGGACAACAACCAGGAGTCCTCATTCATCTTGTTGCTCAGGTCTGGTGCAGGCAGGAATCTCAAACTGACAGCAAAATACAGAAAGTTGTAACTTCAAAGTAACGCAGCCATCCTGATGACCACTACTGTTCTCACGCAGCGCACCAAGGATGAGCATGACTAAAACCAGCAGCTAATGAAGATGATGCTCTGCTTTCTTCAGACAATCACCTGCTCACACGCAGCCCTGCAATTACGTGGAGCCAGCAAGAGCGGCATGAGTGCTGGGCACTCCCTGCACATCTCCAGCCATGAGCTCCCTCCATTATTTACAGAAGGGCTTCACCGAGCAGCAGAAGACAAGGGCACATTTCCAGATAAGTCTCTGGGAGATTCACACAGGCAACGGGCTGGGAAGCAGTAGAAGCAGTGGTGCACATCTAACCTTTTCACTCACCAAATTACAGGGTGAAAGTGTCTCTTTAGAAGAGACACCGGAGATAAACTCAAGGAGGGCTATGGACAGACTTGGGAATATGGCCCTACATTTCTGTCTTGCAGGTCTTCTGACCTTGCAGCATTAAAGAGGGGGTCACAGGTCTTCTGCTTTTCTGTAGGCTTCATCCTCCAGAAGAAAACGCGGGGACCGTGTTTCATGCCAGACTGGCTTGCAGACCTCCCCCTCTCCCAGCCTGGCGCCCTGCTTTACAGCAAGCTGCTGGTGACTCAGAAGGCAGGCAGGAAACCCTGTGGTGCACCCCACCATCCGCTCCATAGGAGTGGAAGAAGAGAGCTCTCTTTGATTTCAGCTGCCCTCGGTTAGCGCACCACAGCATGTTATTTTATTATCCCTCTTAGTATGTAGAGGACTACTGTCCAGAAAATTACCCTGCCCCTTTTTAAGCCATTTGCAATTTCCTGGTTTTTTTTCATTACCACCTAGGAAGACTGCAATAGGTGCCATTCATGAACAAGGAGGAAGGAACTGTTCTTCCTACGTCTCTCCTCAGGGAAGCCTTCACACTGCTTCAGGTCCTCTCCACAGACCAGAAAGCAAGCCAGCAAGCCTGGTGAATGCCTCCTACAAGAGGTGGACCAGAGCATGACCACAGGGCCAGCATAGCTAGAAAGTTTTAAAATAAGGTATTCCTTCTGACTCTTTCTGTATCATTAACAACATAGGAAATCCCAAAAGATTAAGTTCTGTGTTCTGCTAAATGCAAATACACGTGAGCCGCACAGCCGTAGCTGTTAACATCACGGTAACGATGCAGTCAGTGCCGGCAGACGTGAAACACGGCCGCTCCTGCGCGAGTCATTCTGGTACCCTGAAGACAAGGAGCCCACATATGTATAATTGCTGGTAAATAGAGTACTTGTTGATAAAGTAGAAGCATGTCATTGTGCCCAGCCAGTTTATAATGTTGTCTTTCATTAGGTGAATATTCAGCAGAACGACGGTCTGTGTAAAGCTATATTCATGGCGCAGAGCTCCCAAGAAGACTAATCCTACCACACAGCTCAGGCTGGAACTCATGGAGGCTCCTCTGTCCTAAAGTCGTTTAAAACCCATGCAAATCCAGGAGTAAACCCAGAAGAACTGTGGTTTCTTAGGCTACGGAGTACTTACAGACCTGTCTCCAAGTATGCAGAAAACTTAAAAATTTACCTGCATTAGCCTTAAGTCATCAGTACTGGCCAGCTCATCCACTGTGATAAAAATTGCCATGAATGAAGATGACAGAATTGGGCCCCAGCCCCCACGTACACGTGTTGTCTGGTTTTCTCAAGTACCCCAGGTATGCATTAGCACTACAATTTGCAATCCGTAACTGTGTTGGCATTAAATTTCTGTTTATTATCAGTGCAATGGTGATTATCACTCAGACTCAAATCAGCAATTAGCTTAAGTATCAGGACCTAGATAATCAATGAAGAACTGACAAATACTAAACTTCTAACGTGATCCATTTTTCACAGAAAATGGTATCAAGCATCTACTCGGGTAACTCTGCCCCAGCACAAAACTTGTAAGAGGGGTTTTTTTTCTCTCTCATGTTGTGCTCAGTTTCCGTATCCCAACTTCCCTCTTTAAACCGCTCAGTAAAGCAGCTTGATTCCCGACTGTCAGCTAGACTTCGGATTCAGCCTTGCAGTATCAAATCCGTGCTGTCACCAGCACAACACAGGCAGGCGTGCTTCACAGACAAAAGCTTTTTGGTTTTTTCCAAACCTCTTTGTAGTATTTTTTTCCGCCACTATTTTTCACGTCCATTGTTTTTGGGTCAGGCAGTCCCTGACTCGCTGAATTTCCACATATACTCTGACTAGATGTGTCTTTAACCTCAAGTGGACTGTCAAACCAGATGCCAGATGCCCCCTTACTTCCTCAGTGCAAACTATCAGTAAACCTTAGCATAACTTTACTTTGAGCCTTAAACTAACAGCATGTGAAAAGATTAATATGAATAAATTCAAAACTAATCAGATCCCTTCTTTAAATGTTGACACAGTATTATTTATATCCCATAAATACCTTCTTGACTAAAATTCATCCCAGGAGATTGGCATCTTGCCAGTTCTATTCATATTTACTGTATTTATACAGTACAGTTGGCCAAGGATAATATTTAAGACAAAATATGCCTTAGGGTATATACAATGTCTCTTATAGTTTTCCTTTTAAATCTCCTCATTGCTAAAAATATTTAGTCTGAACTTTACAAAATGCCCCACAAAGACCTATCAGCGATCTGTAGTGATATATTGCTGACTATGAGTATAATTAGAGCATATTTGTAATACTTGGGTTGTAGTCAGTTACTGAACGCTAACAACTTGTGGTAAAAACTGAACCACTGATCTTTCCCATGCCTTCCTTCCAGCAGCTTTTGACCTCCTGCGCATTCACACTGATCCCCTTCTCCCTCCTGCCTCCCTCCGACACAGCAGAAACTGTAGAGTTAAAAAAATTCACTCCGAGACGTCTAGGAGAAAGCGCCCGCGGTCGCCAGAGCTGCGCTTTCAATTTCTTCCTTTAAAATATGGTGGAGCGATTTCTTCCTTTCTGTCTTTTTTGGAAAGGTCCGCTCCATTCAGCATAACTAGAGAGCAGTGGAAAAACAGTTAACCTACTTACTCTGATGTTAGCGACAGCCCTCGCACAGTAGTACTGGCTCTGCTGCTAACCGGCCCTCCGATCCCAAACGTCTGATGCACTCTGTTGGTAGATACCTGCAATCTCCTTCGCTCTTCCAAAACCTCTATCGATACTTCAGTACAAATCTGGCCTCTGACAACGTTTTAAAAATAGATCCTCTTTTGTCAACACCATCCAAGTCACACACCACAGATATTTTAATTTTCTGGAAAGTACGCGGCTGCCTTTTGGACTATCGGTTCTTTGGAGTTTGCTCATGCGAGGCAAAAGGACAGATGTGCTCAGGATGGATGCATTTTACAGTGCTCAGAGATTCTCTGTTACCGAGTCAACTCCACAAGCCAAGGCACCGCTATCGGTCTTCCTAACCTCTGCCCATAGGTGCTCATTCCTCTGCTCAGGGCATGACCGGACGGATCTCAAAACGAAGTGGGGACTTCCACCAAAACCACCAGCAAAATACTACAGTATACCAACGTGGAAAACAGGCGTGATTTCTGTGTTCTCGCTACGGCTGTGAATTATACTGAACCTCTCTGCTCATACTCACTTGGCTTCAAATACACATTTAAAAAAAAAAAAAAGTATTTCTTCCCCAAGGGTAACAAGGGCGGAGTGTATTTATCATGGCTATTATGGATGGTGCCATAATTGCAATAAAATGGCTCTGACTGCCAGGATGTCCTGTACCTGATGCTGTCATTTAAGAATAAAAGAAGAAAGGGAGGCAGCTGCACCGAGCGTGGGGTTCAGATACCTTGGCTGGCATCCTAGGACTATCACATGCAAGACAGAGCAAGCCCCAAAGCTACAACTTGCTAAACTAAAAATAAATAAGGGGAAAATGCAATTAGAAACTCTCGGATAAAGTTACCAAGATGGCTGCATTATCTATTTAAGCAAGAGGTACGTGCTTTTCAAAAACAGACAGCAAGTACAGAGGGCATCAAGTGGCGGGGGAGGGAGGAGAGAGAAAAGCGAGCTAAATGAAGACAGTAGGGACTGGGTTTTGGATACGCAAGTGGTGAAGTTATTTTCTGCTTCTGGTATTTCACTTTCCTCAGTATGATGATGATCTAGATTCTTTTAAGGGAGTGCAGTGCTTTTTCCTTTTTTTTTTTTTCCTATACACTTAAACTTCATTACCAAAACAAAAAGGCACGTCGTTATGATTATTAATCATTCTAAGTGGATTTGGTCAGCGCACAGCATTTGTGCTTTTTTTTTTTTTTTTTTGGTGCAAAACGTGGCGTGGATCACCAGAAGGTCGTTAAAAACAGCAAAAGGCAGACGGGCTGAGACAGGTTCCAAGAACCGAGGCTATCCAGAAGGGAAAACTTTCTCTACACTTGAAATGAAAGCGCCCATGAACTGAAACCGGAGGCTGGTTAAAGTGGGAAGAGGAGGGAGGGAAGGAGGGAGGATGCCTGTGCCCCTGTCCTCCCCGAGCACCAATCTGCACCGCGGTCTGCGGGACGATGTGCGGGAGGGGCGCCGGCAGCAGAGGAGCCGGTGACTTTTTTTTTTTTTTCCAAAGACCTCCTTTTCTTTTCAGTTATGGAGAGATGGAAACCTGCCCGATCCAGACACTCCAAGGGAAACAAGAGCAGTGGAAAGACACTGGCTCTTTTGGAGGCTGCACGGGGGGCTGCGGGGGACCTAAACACAGCGCTGGGGAGGGAGTGGGATCCTGGGCGGGGGGAGCTCTG
>NW_010511460.1:43172-43560 GCF_000687285.1 Phaethon lepturus
CACAGGCGTGGGGGAGGGTGTGGGACCCTGGGCGGGGGGAGCTCGGCTCGGGTCGGAGGGGGGAGCAGAAGCACCTTGAGGGACTCGTGGCTGACTTCAAAGGGGATCCGAAACCTGGCGAGTCTGGGGGGACCGCTGACATTCCCCGCCACCTAAACGAAACCCGAGAAGCACCACCTAAGAGATGCTGCGGGTAAGGCGGCAGATGATGATGCATGGGGCTGGTATTTGAAGGTGCTGGGCACTGCCAAGCCTCGGGGGCGAAACTACACACACAGGCACAAACACAGAGGACTTACTTTCGGGGTAAAAAGGCTGCATGTCTATTTTGTAAACTTCTTTGGCGTAATACTCCTCGTCGCTCCTCTCCCTTTCGCAAGTGGCGGCT
>NW_010511460.1:43631-44192 GCF_000687285.1 Phaethon lepturus
GGCACCTCCTCGGGCTCGGGGTACTCGTCCGGGGGGCTGGTGAGCTTCAGCTTGCTCAAGATCTGCCCCCGGATCGCCTCGATCCTCTTGCGCATAAACTGATCCATGTCGAGGGTGCTGCAGGTAGACAGGCTGAAAGCCACGGTGGCCAGATCCACGGTGAGAAGCACGCTCAGGAGATAGCAGTGCATTTTAAGTGTTTAAATACAGCGCCCCCCCAAAAAAGAGTGACTTTAAGAACGAACAACAACAGCGAAAAAAAAAATTAAAAAATAAAAAGGCGATGTGTGCAAACAAAGGGAAGATCTGCAGACAAAATGCAGTTAAAAACCGGACTGCAAGGACGACTTGCAATCGAAAAACGCACGGGAGGCGTCAGTGAAAAAAATACCAATAGTAATTAAAAAAAAAAAAAAGAAAAAGCAGCAAGTTGCTACAACTAGATAAAATTCGGGGGTGAAGTGAGCGGGACAGCAAAAAAAAAGGGGGAGAAAAAAAAAATCCCGAACGGAGAAACAACCCTGCGGATCAAGTAAATGGAAGTGAGACCGTTCCCGGCGC
>NW_010511461.1:0-36399 GCF_000687285.1 Phaethon lepturus
CCAGATACATCCCAGGATACTGGGATGAGGACGGATACCACTCATCACTGTTCTCCATCTGGACATTGAGCCATTGACCACTACCCTCTGGATGTGACCATGCAACCAATTCCTCATCCACCCAACAGTCCACCCATCAAATCCATCTCTCTCCAATGTAGAGAAAAGGATGTTGTGGGACACGGTATCAAAGGTCTTACAGAAGTCCAGACAGATGACATTGGTAGCTCTTCCCTTGTCCACTGATGTGGTCACTCCATCCTAGAAGGCCACTAGGTTGGTCAGGCAGGACTTGCCCTTGGTGAAGCCATGTTGGCTGTCTCAAACCACCTCCCTGTCCTCCATGTGCTTTAGCATAGCTTCTAGGAGGATCTGTTCCATGATCTTCCCAAGCACAGAGGTGAGCCTGACAGGTCAGTAGTTCCCATGGACCTCCTTTTGACCCTTTTTAAAAATGGGTGCAATGTTTCTGTTTTTGCAGTCTCCAGGGACTTACCCTGACTGCCATGGCTTTTCAAATCTCATGGAGAGTGGCTTGGCAACTACATCAGCCAATTCCTTCAGGACTCTGTGATGCATTTCATCAGGTCCCATAGGTTTGTGCATGTATAGAGACATATATACATACACATACACAGAGCTTATTTCTGGCCAAATCTTTTAAATTTTTGTGCAAAAAAAATTCTGCTGCAGCCTGAGATAGACACAAAGCTTTTCAGCTATGGAAGTAACACACTTGACTATGGTGTCTCCTAGCAGAAGCTGTTCCTATATCATTGAATTGGATTTAAAATTGAGAGAAGATTCTTTTTCTGAACCTGTTGCAAATGCAATCTAAGATTATCCTAATCTCCACTATCTATCATTTAGGACTTTGACTTTGCAAATCTTTGTGCATGAGATTTGAATGACAGGAAACTCATGTTAAGCCAACCCTGCCGGTGAAATTTTAACCTGCCCACCATCTGATCAGCTGTAGAGGAAAGAATCCCTTATACCGGCAGTACTCCAGACCTTAATTGTTGATAGTAAGATAGTAGAGAAGCAAAGTATTAGTAGTACAAAAAGAATATAAAAATGCAAATAATTTACTTACTGTCTTCAGGTTTTCCCTCACTGGAAAAAATTCCTTTTGCCTTTCAAAAGAAAAAGATGATGGACAAACTCCTCATTATGAATGCAATACCAAAACGAAATCATTCAGCAGTAAATCTACTTTCACAACATTGCTCATTCGTGAGAGTTTTGGGCATGCTGGGTGACTTACCTTTCGCATTTTGAGCACAGAAGCATAGTATTTTGACCACCAGTCAATAACATTTTCAGCTGATTCATCTGCAATTGTTCTTTTTCTCCTCTTTGTTGACCGTCGGGTAGATTTTTTCATATCCTACCAAAGCATGAGGGAAACACCATTGAACTCTAGAACTGATTAAAACTAATCACCTGACTCGTGACATCAAGCTTGAACAAATGTATATGAAGAAAATTTCAACTTCCAACAGGTAATAAAATGCAATATGAATTAGTATCTCTGGTTTTCATTCCAAGACACTTCATCATGATCATCATATTATTAAAGTTACCTCTATATTACCTACTGATGATGCCAAAACTTTGAACATTTGAGACATTGCCACAAGAGCAAACCAGGCAACAGGCTACATAGAGAAATAGGTAATGATATTTTAAGGGATCTAAACATTCAGGTACAAATCAGTTTCTCCCACTTAAGTCTGCATTATAACTCCCATTATTACTTTATTGCCTTTTGGAAGGAGAAAGAATCACAATAGTTGCTGCAATTCATTTGTTCTCTTCCTACAAAAAAGCTAAAATCAGATCCTAAAGACCACCTGCTCATGTGGCAAATCTTACTAACTTTGTTCTTGCCTGAAGATTGGCCCTTGTTAAAAAGAGTATTTCATCCTACACCCTTACAGAGAGTGGCCAGCTTGGCTGGGTAAGACAGAGCAAAGATAGATAACTGGGAATGATAGGTAGGTAAGTAGGAATGATAATTCATATGACACAGATGGTTAAAGTACGGGGTTCCCTCTAGGACTCTTTTCTTACTATGCTTAGCTGTTGTACATTAAAATTGATCTGTACCAGATGAAAGGTCCATAGTTGTGAGTACATCTAGGGAACAAGACATCCCTGCAGTTTCTTTGACGTCCTAATTATGAAGGATGTTGGAAACATCTGACCACTGAAACACCAAAGTTTAAAGAAACATACTTTATGTAGCTACAGAAATAGCTTCTGAAATGAAACTCAGTCCTGCATGTGTGCTTTTATTGTTGTTAATAAAAGAGTGGTTGTGGTGGGAGAAACTACAGAGGAAGGAGGAGGATGTGCATCTGAATAAAAAACAACGTGCACAATCTAGAGCATATACTGTACTGTAAACACCATGCTGACCAGAATTGCCTTGTTATCCTGTACTTTCTTATCTGCTTCACCCACAGACTGACATCAGTTTTATACTTTGACCCTAAGATCTTTTGGAAACACTTTCTGCTCCACGTTTGTCCAGCATCTAACACAAGGGGGCTTTCATCCCTGCCTAAACACCATGGACACAGTCATTCACAGTGAGTGTTGCAATTAAATAGATCATACAAGGCTAGAAAAACCAAAAACCATACTACTCCAGTAGTGCTTGCCCATGGGATGAACATCCAGCACAAAAGGGAAGAAAAAGAAGCATCTATTAATGGAAGTAACAAAATTACATGGGGTCCAAGAAGCATTCTTAATTAATTCTCTCAAGGGCCAGCAAGATAGTGTGTTAAGTAAGAGATGACCATTTTATAAGGAAAGGCTAAGTCTACAAGACTGCAACGGGAAGTCAGCTAGCAGCTTCAGCTATACCCACCTTCTGTTTTCTCTTTTTCCCTGCTTCAGAGGCAGCGTGCTCTGGGTCAGTGTCAGGAAGATTTGTGAGATATGGATCTGGCTCTACCACTGTACATTTACCCTGTTCCACCTCAGCATAGATGTGATCTGCTAAAAATGGTTCTTCTTGGGATAAACCAGCAGGCTGGGATGACTTAGATGGAGCTGTAATGGAAACATGGAAAGTTAGATAAGATTTTGTCAGAAATGCTATCATCACATTTGGTGATCATCAAATGATCATGTCATTAAGGGTTTGACCCTACATTCAACACAATAAAGAATATCTTCCAAGTACATGCCTAGTGTTAAGCCTCTAAGTAGGTCCTTTGTCTTTTCATTTGGGGTCAGGACTGGACATTTACCTTTATCAATTTCTATAATGTCTAGTCTGTTTGGTGTAGCTTGAGGATCCAACTGGGTCTTACATAGGAATTGCTTAAGGCAATTGATGGTGTGTGTTCCAACAAGAGTACTCCTCCCAAATGCTCTCCAGTCAACCACGCAGATGCTTAGTGGTGGATGCAAGAGTTCATTTTCAGGCAGCTCCTAGTGGAGGACAGACGGCAGTATGAGAATTACTAAATACAGAACACGTATAGAATATTTGTCATGCACAGCAATAAGACTGTTACTCTTCCCACCTTTCTTCTCCCCATACTCAAAATGCAAAATGCATACAGCATAGGCAATATAGTTCTGTCCACAGTTTTCTGCAAAGTCTGGACAAAGCCTTGTCCTTGTACTGTGCTACTGAGTTGAGTCCATGCTGTCATATACAAGCACCTTTTGTTAGAATAAACTGAGAATTAGGAACATTCAGAAGGACTGAATGCTGTGTTGGCAGTTCTGAGTCTTAATGTCACTGCTGCTTTGTTGAAGGACATTAACCCTATCTGCCTCAGTTTGCACAACCATGAGGTGTGGACACTGGGTGGTTACATGTTTTATAGGATGAATTATGAAAGGGAAAAGAGATCTTTGGACATGTGAGGTACAATGGAAGCTAAAAATACTATCACAATCGTACTTTAGTATCTGGGTTAGTATTTTGATATCCTTTTGCCTTATAAACTACTTCTCTCTTGACACTAGCAACTAGAGCAAATCGAACAGATTACTTTTTTTCTGATGCTGACCTTTGTCCACTCAAAGTCCACAAGTACCAGCTCTCATAACTCAGCCAACAGGTGATAATTAAATTTACAGTCCATAACAGCAAGTGTTACAACATGAAAAGGTCCAGAGCTCATGAGCAAGAAATGATCAATCCCCTTAATAGCCCAGTAACACACGAAGGAAAATTAAAAGAATTTAAAGAAAATAAAGGAAACTGAGTAGTACCCTGCAAAATCGGAAAGGAGAAGGAAAAAGTACTAAAAATATCCCTATTATCTGCCAACAAGTTCCAACCTATCAGTAAAAATCTGTTTGCAACATATTTCCTTGCCTACTTGGGCTATAACATAAGGAACATCATCTTTCATTATACATTTGTAGCAGTAGTCTTTTAAAACATCTTCAAATCAGTATTTTTACATAAGAACTGATGGGTTTTTTGCATAAAAACTGATGTATTTAATCAAGACAAAGGAAAAATTATTTGCCAGGAAAGGAAGGAAATTAGTAATTAACACCTTGCCTAACTGGAGGACAAACAGGCAAGGAGCAGCATGCTGTACGCACCACTTCAAACCAGTCTGCAAGGCCACTGAAATTGGGATTTTTCTTGTAGCTCTGGATGACAGAGGACTTCACTCCTTTCCCCGCACATTCGATGAGAACTTGGGGGCGATCTACAGAGAGGAGCTGGACTTTCTTCAGCTCTCGAACACCCCAGAACAGGACCTGTGGTGGGCAGAGAGAAATGCTAGTAGCCTGCAGAGCCCCCTCAGTCTGGGGGAAGCCACTGCTGGGATCTCATCACCTCGTATCCCTTTGGGAATGCGAAACTACCAGAGAAAAACAAACAAATCTGATATCCAATCACCTTCATAATTATGGTGGAAGTTGAAGCAATTAATAACATCCAACTGTTATCAAGGACATATTGCCACAGCAAGCCATAAGAATCACATTTGTAGAAGTTGTCTTTTCAGCAGGGCAAGGGGACTATTCATCTGAAGAGCAGGGGCTCAGTTTCTTTAAAGTGTCAGAGCTGTTGAAGGAGCAAGCAAATGCCCTACAAGCAGAAGTGATTAACAGGTTTGCAAGCTGACCTAGCCCTCAGATCTGCAACAGATGGCGGGAGGTTTCCAAGCAGCTTCCTTCAAAGGATTGTGCTCCTGGTCTGGAGGACAAGGAGGAGACTGGGTCTGTAAAACAGGGGTCTGCAGGAACAATGGGACTTTATACAGCACACAATGGGGTGCTCTGAAGAAGAGGGCTGGGGCATCAAGAGATGGTTATGTCACAGTTGGTGAGAGAAGCCGTGACTCTCATGAACATGAAATGAAGACCGGAACCAAAAGGGAGCATGGGGGGCTTTGTGGACAACTTGAACACTGGCAGGACTGAGGATTTCACAGAATCACAAAATCATTAAGGTTGGAAAAGACCTGTAAGATTATCAAGTCCAACCATCAACCCAACACCACTAAATGCCCACTAAACCATGTCCCAAAGTGCCACGTCCACACATTTTTTGAACACTTCCAGAGATGGCGACTCCACCACCTCCCTGGGCAGCCTGTTCCAATGCTTGACCACTCTCGCACTAAAGAAATTTTTCCTAATATCCAATCTAAACCTCCCCTGGCACAACTTGAGGCCATTCCCTCTTGTCCTATCACTAGTTACTTGGGAGAAGAGACCAACACCCACCTCACCACAACCCCCTTTCAGGTAGTTGTAGAGAGCGATAAGGTCTCCCCTCAGCCTCCTCTTCTCCAGACTGAACACCCCCAGTTCCCTCAGCCGCTCCTCATAAGACTTGTGCTCCAGACCCCTCACCAGGTTCGTTGCCCTTCTCTGGACACGCTCCAGCACCTCAATGTCCTTCTTGTAGTGAGGGGCCCAAAACTGAACACAGGATTCAAGGTGCGGCCTCACCAGTGCCGAGTACAGGGGCACAATCACTTCCCTACTCCTGCTGGCCACACTATTCCTGATACAGGCCAGGATGCTGTTGGCCTTCTTGGCCACCTGGGCACAAGAAAGGCACCTGTGACTCACACATTTGAGTGAGTCAGGGAGTGGCAAGGGGCACTGGAGGGGTGTGAGGATTGGTGAGATGCTGCTCTGTTGCCAGAGTTTCCCACTTAAAATTGGGGCACATTTCTGTAGTTATAATGGCTCTATGGCCTTTTCCACCAGTGTGAAATATAGTACATAATATCTTAACAAAAATATTTGTGTTATATTCATTCTGTGTCATTTCCTTGCTGGATACCCTCTGGAGTTCATATTACACTATATAAACCTCCACTTCAACTATAAACCTGTTCTCATAGCAGTTTAACTGTCCAGATCTGGATGTAGTATCCCTGGTTTTAAGGTGCCTGAGGTGTCAGGTTGAGGAGTGGAATTGTCCTGGGCTCCCTCCAGGAGACAGGAGATGCACTTCCAAAACATAATCTAACCTATTTAAGATCTGAATCACTCTGGGAGGGTGGCTGCTCTGCTCAGCTGTCCAAACAAGAAGCCTACAGTGAGGATGCTTCTAAGCTGGGTGCCTGAGAGGTAGTTGAGATGAATGCCATAGCAGTGTAAAATAGAAAATGTACAAGCAGCACAAAGCAATCGTACTGTGGGGGCAGTGGGAAGACCTTCATAGCACAATACTTAGAGGAACACCTAAGTTTAAGGATTTAAATTGTCCCTCTAGCATCATAGATGTGGACAGTGGGCTTGTTTACCTTGCAGGGTTTGGTGTGAAAAAAAAAGTACTGTTAACAAAACCTCTTTCCTATGCACAGAGAACAAGAGTTTAACTAAATGGTACAGCAGAGCTAACAGTTGTCCTCTCCTTTTCAGCAGCTCAATTGCTTGATCTTTGAAGGCAAAGCTGGAACTGTTGCTGGGCTCCTGAAGGGGTATTTCTGGGGAAGGCCACCAGGTTATGCAAGAAGTATCTGACTTGGCACAGCAAAATGGGCAAATAAACAGGTGGTGTGAAGGCTGCAGGATGAGTGACAGCGAGTGGTGAGGCTGGGCAGCATCCAGGCGTTCCACTGACATGAAAAGCTGCCACGTTTCCCCGCTTTCTAACATAAGGAGACTTTGGACCCAAACGGTGCAAGAGAGGAGGGCAGAGAAGGTGCAGACATTTGTACGCAGGCAGGAGACATTGCTTGTCTGAAATTTGGGACCCAGAAAAGGCCCGGGAGGTGGCTGATGCTGAACTTCTCCTCCTGCAGACAATTCCCTGGGCTGCACAGCGTGCAGGTCCATCAGCCGCGCCCTGACACGGGAGCAGCCCCTTCCCAGCAGGTCTGGACACAGCTGTAGACCTTGCTGGCCTCAGGTGGAAGCACCGCTTTGCATGCCAAGGCCTGGAGAATCAATGTGATCTGAGCTTACCACGTTTGTTTTGGGATCCATATGCTGTTTTTACATGATTCCTATTGATCAGGATTTTAAAATCATCAACCCTTGCTGCTACAGTTCAATGAGAGAATAAAAGGAGCTGAGATTTGGAAATATTCTCAGTAACTCACCTCCACTCTGTACTTGCTTAAAACAGGTCTGATGTTAGCTGGGACTGGGTAAATCTGGCCAATGTCTGGTGGATCCAGTGCGGGAAGTCTGTCTGGATCCGACTCAGGAATCTGAAAAATTAAGCAGTCATAACTTAGGTTGGTTTTTGGAAGAATAAAACCATTAGCAGAAGTATCTGTGAATGACATCTAGAACACATCAGTTCAATGCAGTTTCACAAGACACGTTGCAGAAAAGACAGGTTGTGCTGTGAGAGGAATGTGACCTGCATTGCTCTCTGTCCTGCTGTGATGCTAAAACATTTGGCAGGAAGAGTATTCAATAGATTGGGTGTATGCACCTCTCTGAAAAAAAAGGGTCCTTTGCCCTGGTAGGACGTAGTCTGCCCTAAAGACATGCATGTACTGAAGCACAGTAATTCTATTTACTAAAATTAGAAAACATAGTAATTTAATTTAACAAAGATCCTGAGCAAAACTGCTCAGGAGACTTTCACAGGAAAATTCTAGTTCTGATTCTAGTTTAAACAGGCTGTTGAAGAGACAGTAAACATCAGCTAAACTGCACATTTGCCAGACAGACAATGTACTCTTCAGCCACCATGGAATAGTGATCCTGCATTATTGCACGCTGTCACCATTTGAGAACTTGCAAGTCACATCTCCAGCATTAGGGCTGGGTCTTCTCCGCGTGACTACTAAAATCTTGTGGCCAGCGGCACTTTCGTTCTTTGTGTGTGATTGCACATAAGCCTGCCCCACGTTCGGGAGCTTCTCTGGGCACAGACGACTGACCCGTGCCAGGTGGGTGGGAGGAGAGCATGCTCCACCACAGCTCTGAGGCTTGACCATGTCTTTGCCTCTTGCTGTGCTCCAGGCTCTGCTGCCCGTTTGGTTCACCTTCTGTGGGAAAGCTCCCTGGCTTCATTTCCCAATCCCTTCCTAATTTTCAACAGTGAATTTATGACCGTCCGTTCAGGGCAGATCTGAAGCCTGACCTGATTCAGCAAATTTCTACATAAAACCGTTGAAGCCAGCACCTGATGATCAGCCCCACCAGAAGCTCAGGCTGTGATAGCAGAGAACAGTAGGAACACAGGTTTCACAGGTGAGCGAACAACCTACAGACAGAGCTCACCTCGGCTTTCACATGAAGTACAGTACCTAAAGCGTACTGTACATACAGCTTCTGGGAAAAAGAAACACAACTTCGAGAGTGTTTCAGTGTTCCTAAGCTAACTTGTCACTGTTGAAAGGTGAAGCAGCTGAGATACAGCTCTCAAAAAATCTCTAAAGTTGAAGTCTCCTGCTTCATTCAACTAGGCCATCTGTCTGTCATCTGCAGTTATGTACAGTTGTGTAGGAGTTTAATTACCACAAGGGAGCAAGGATGTGTTGCCTAGTACCTTGTAGGTGAAGGAGGAGATGGGTGGAAAACGTATCTTCTAGCATAGCACCTGCAGCATATGCGAGTATTCACGTAATTAACAGCAATAATTCACATGCACAGGTTTACTGACTCTTATCAGGAAAAATCCAAAGCAATTAGCTTAATAGATTTTGTGGAATTTAAGGCCAGAGATCGAGGTCTGGTGGTGGTGTTCCCCAATATATCTGGTTTCTATCAGTTACCTCTGTGATGCTGTTTAAAAAGCCAAACAGAAACACACAACTTTGTGAACAATATCTGTCTGTCTAGAAATCCACCTGTTTAGCTTTAATGATATTCAGAGCTTCAACTCTATATTAACCGACATTATATGCTCCAAAAATTTACCCCATAATAGATTTACAGATACTTTAAATAAAACAAGAGGCAAAGATCACCTGAACCAGATCACATACCAGATGTCATGTCCCTGCACAGAGTTCACAGCTCCGGGTACCCACTTTCATTGCATTGCCTGATTTCAATACTGATGACAGGTGATCGAGAAGAATATATTAATCCACATGATACAGTGACTTATGCACATGTAATTTCAAACCTGCACCATTTTTTTCTTTTTGTTTTTTTTTTATTAGAACATACATAGCTATTTGTGTCTCCTCTTAGAGCTGTGAGAACGGATTAGTTCCAAAGGACACAGCTTAGGAGAAGGCTGGTGAGATCTCACATTTGAGGACAGAACTGTCTCATTAAAGATTTTTATTAAACTGCACTCCAGGACTGCAAAACCTAAGACCAATATCTAATCAAGATTCCCTGGATCTTCTTTCTGTATCAGAAATAGTGTGGCCAGCGTATATCTTTTCCTGAAAATGTCTTTAATGGTCATATTGCTATTATCCGCCATGTGAGAAGCTCTAGAGTGTTGTCACTGAGAAGAATAATACGGAGCATGAAAATAAGGACTGCAAGATCTTTACTTACAGTTCTTGTCAATTCTCTAGAGAAGTCTTAGGGGCATATTTGGATATATCCCAGAAGCAGTGCTGCTTCCCTTGTCCCAAAAGGTGGCAAAACAAAACATAATGCTCTCTTTGTTCACCAAAGAGTGGATTTCAATTAAGAAATGGGAAAATTATGGCTAAGGTACTAGACTCTATGCCTAGGTACCCAACATAATGAGGAAATGTTCCAGATGGTGTCATAGTTCAGGCTTTCACCAAGAAATTAATTAGCTCATGAAGCCTGTTTTATCTTGGGAATATCTGTAAAACGTGTCACAGAGTTCCACATTTTTCCCATTTCAGATTTCAGAATATACTGCTGTAGGTTTTCATCAGTGAGAAGTTTCCTCTAACTGGTGGCTCTGCAAATTCCACTGAAATTCCCTGAAATGTCAGGCATGATATACCCCACTCATGCATCTGCTGGGCTAGCCCCAAAGGTAAGCTGAATTTGCATTTTGTCTCAAAAATGGAAAACAGTGTAACATTTCTCTTAATATGTTAGGGTTACCTGAAAACTCAGTTTCCCTAATCCAATCCTTATCCACCTTCCTTTTCCTAAGAGTGAAAGCAGTATTGAGAGCTTTGAGGTTTCCAAAGTCAGGGCCATGTGCTGCTCCAAAGAGCAGGTCTTTGCAATGGCAGTGAGATTTTCACAGTTGTTCCTCAGGTCAGAGCCCAATTTAGGGCAGGGCAAGTGATGGGCAAATGAGGCTCAGAGCATACGAGGGGCTGGCGGTGGTGTGTGCATAGATAGTGGCCCCTGGCAGTGACAGAGATTGCACAGGGACTATGAGGTCCAAGAGCAGAATGATGCTCTTCCAGTTGCAATTCCCATTAATTCAAGAAGGTGATGGGCTTTGATGCCACGGCCACTTTTGTGAGCCCAGGGTGTAAAAGTGCAATGATCAAGAAAGTCTAGTTTACCTCCAGAAGCTCAAATGTAGCAAGAAGGTCTCCTCCTGACAGATTTCCACAATACACCGGGTGGTAAGAAAGTTTAGGCGGTTCATAGTTTTGATCTGCAAGTCTCACCACAGGGGCAGCCACTGTAGACCCAATATATTCTGCCTTACCCTAAATAAAGGAGAATACAGGTGTCAAATGCATTTGAATTTCACAGCTGCCATAGGAGCCAAGATGATGCAGAGTTTAGTATTTTTGTGGAAAAAAACTTTCTCCTGAAGGAAAAAGTGAGGTAAAATGCCAGGCAGCTATGAAAATGGAAGAGCTGAGTACTTACTACCTCTTCAGAGCACCCAAAGTTTCTGAGCTCTACATTCAATCAGTGAGACTGTGCATGGTCAGAGGTAAATCTGTGCCTCCCCAGACTTAGATACAATACTTATAGTTGTGTGAAAGGGAGGTGGGGCAAGATGCTTCTGATTTCTGTAAGCCAGCCCTTGGGAGCAAGATTCACTTAGGAAAAAACAAAGCCATAGCTTTGCAAGGACAAAAAGTGAGTCTTGGGGCTGTTTTCAGATGCAAACTACTGCAAACCACTGTAACACTGAGTTCCATTCAGTGAGGTCATCCATTTAATGTCTTTGCTTTGCTTTCCCACAAGCAGTAAGATATAAAAGCCCAGGTTTTTACTAAGAAGGATTTCGAGTTTACCACTGCATCGTCATCATACAGCTCGATGACGATCTCTGGTGGGAACTGAGCGATCTCCTCTCTGTCGCCATGAAGCACAATGCTGTTGAAGAGTAGCATCTGGTTCCAGGTGGGGGATAACGTCTGAGAAATGATCTAATGAAAGAGAGCAAATGCTTGATGAGCTATGAACTGGGTGGTTGAGAGTCTTTCAGCAGAAGGGCGGCTCTGCTGGTCACGTCCTTTCCCACAGCCTGAACAATTCCTTGTCTGAGACACCACATTTTTCAGCAGCTATTCCCAGCCAGAAGAACATGATTCTTTCACCTTGAGGCCGGTATCTCCAGTTTCTTCATTTCCCTGTTAGCCTCACAGACCCCTCACAAGCATATCAATACATGATCACCAGTCTGTGTAGACAAAGCTCAGTATTAAATTTAGAGGAAAGCTCTTGGTTTAGGAAAGCAGTTGCATGTCCAGTGCTATTAAAATAAAGCCTCTGCCCTAAACCGAGGCCAATTTTCACTTCTCCAGGGTATATTTTTTCCAATCTTGTTTTTATTTCAGTGTAATGACACAGAACACTTAATGGGGAAAAAAAAAAATTAGTGGATCACTCATAATAAATCAATAGTTTTTAATTTGTTGCAATTTGGCTTATGTGGATGCTTATAGCTTTTCATCATAGACAATGTTTTATCTGTCTTGGCAGGAAATATATTTAACAAAGATAATATTTAAAGCGGAAAAATATGCCAACTGTAAAATTACTCATAACCTGCTATCGTTCTTTCAAATGAAAATAAGGCTCTTGACTACATTTTATTGGCACTTGGCTGACAATCTTCTAAAAACATGCAAGTTATTGGCTGCAATATTTTATTCAAGCAGTGAATACACTTAACACTTCTGTGCCTATAAAATCCTATTTTTCCTGGGCCAAATTCTATTTTCCTGCATCTGGTACATCTAAACACTAACTTCATTGGCTTCATTCACCAACTTCTATTCTAAGTTAAAATCACATTACAGAAAAAAAATCAATTCATATCCTTGAGGCAAAAGCAGCACAAACAGGCACCTACAACTTAGAGCAGAGAAAGTTTTTTGCTTCTTGCTCCCTTTGGCACATGCTACAGAACTTGCTTCATAAGAGAAGAAGGTGTCAGACGAATTTTAGAATTAATTAAAACAGTCTTCTGAGGAGTTTTTTGGGGGAAGGGATGGATAGTGGGGTTAAATATTTTTCCTGATGCAAAACCATATTTGACCCAGCAAATTCTGCTTGTGGCATGGGTTTCAGGACTTGCAGCCCCATTTTAACTCCAGGGTACTTGTAGAGGGCTAAGGACCTCTGAAAGTCCGTCTTCATGTTCTGTGAGGGACCATCCTCCTGCTCATTTGCCAGGGCTGTACTTCAACCCTTCTTGCTGGAGCTCTGTAGAAGTTCCCCCTTCTCTCTAGAGGCTCCACCAAATGTCCACAGGAGACCACTTAGCCCCTGGAGATGCCTGAGGGAGATGTGAGACCACACCATATGGGCACATTTTTGCAGCATTTAAGTGGTGCAGAACATCTCACACCTCTTTGTCTTCAGCTCATTTCAACTTTGCCAGCCTAAAACCACCCACGTGCTTTCCCGAATTTCATTGCAAAGAGCCATGCTGGCTCGTATGGCTACAGAAGCCATAGGAAGGTCTTCACACTTTGCTCAATCATTGCACACATAGACCACAGGAAAAGAGAACCATGGGGTTTCACCCTCACACCAGGCAATGACAACAGCCCAAACTTAAAACGTATAGAAAAAGATGTAGAGACATCTACAAAGCCCCAGTAGCCCCAGAGAATCTGACATCCAAGCTAAAATAAACTAGTACTACTATGCCTCATGTCAAAGTAGTGGGTTACACTTAAACTTTTGCCTTGCTTGCAGTGAACTGTCAGGAATTGCCCTCTAGCAGCGGGCATCTAACTTTGGCTGCTAGGTACCTCCTTACAAAACCAAGATTTTTCTTTTTCATGGCTTAATTGGA
This sequence comes from Phaethon lepturus, assembly GCF_000687285.1. Classification (NCBI taxonomy): domain Eukaryota; kingdom Metazoa; phylum Chordata; class Aves; order Phaethontiformes; family Phaethontidae; genus Phaethon; species Phaethon lepturus. The sequence continues at coordinate 13,586 of NW_010511461.1, forward strand.
AAAAAAAAAAAAAAAAAGGCTTTTATTTACTGAAAGAGACTTCGGAAGTTACCTTAGTGGTCTGGCAGTGTGATGTGAAAGTAACTTTTGCAAAAGGATCGGAAAGTCCAGTGCTGTCAGCCGCAATGAGTCCCCTCGCCTGATACATGTGGGCTCTCAGCTGGAAGAGGTGCAGGGCTACGTCATTGCAAAGAAAACAGTAATGTCAGCTTCGTGGAAATGATGCAGCACATAAGTAGGAAGGGAAGATTCATCACTTGCTGTCCAACCAGGATCTGACAAAGGGAACTGTTGCTAGTGCTGTCTCACTAAACAAACAGCTGAGACACTCAGAGGTTGTGTAAGACTTCTGTATTACCTTAAAACCAATGTCCAATGTAAGTTTCTACTGCAAGGTTGTTAACTGTTAATTTTGATCTCCCTTATGTCACTGGTTTATCTACTAGGTGTTCAACATGGTAGCTTCATCAGGAGAACTGAAGGATACTTCCTCATTACGAGGTGACAGACCCATGGGACAGGGAACATAAATTGTAAGTGAAAAGGTCCTTTCTTCCCCTGACATCTGCAAAGTGTCAGTGGTAGGACTGATGACTTGGTAACGACACCAGCCTTTTCTGATTAAAAGATGCTAAGCTTTTGTTCATCTTAGAACGGTTACATTAGATAGAGGTTGTGCCACCCTCTGAACCAGAGCTTCTGCGGCAATGTCTCTTAACTGCTAATACGGAGAAGAAACAGTGCCTTACTTTTATACAGCAGGCAGGCAGGTGAGGGCACCGCACTGTGCCCTGAGTTGGTGTTAGGTGGTAATTCAGTCTCATATCCTACAGGCAAATTCTCCATGATGCTCTGGGCATAGCTGGCAGGTCCAAGCCATAGGTAGATGTCCACCTTTGCCTGCACAGTCCAGCCCAGTGGACGCTTGCCTGGTAACTGAAGAAAAAAATCCACCCATCACGAAGAAGCTCAAGAAAGAGAGATGGCTGGATGTTGAATCCTACCAAGCCAGAGTAAAATAAAGGAGCATTCACTGAGTTGATACACTGATAAAGGCATTTCTCCAAGTGAGTGGCCCTGACACTCACTTAGCATAAGGAACTTCTTAGGGAAGAAATGAGTAGTTTTCTCGGTTGAAAGTCTATGTGAATGGCATACTGCCTAATATGCAGAGATTTGTGCAGGCTGCCTAATAGCTGCAAGCATATCAGTGCTAGCTGATGCCTACTTTTCCCAGACTTCAGCCCACTTTCCTTTCCATCCAGTTTTGCTGGTCTCCGATAGTTAGTCCCATGTATTGCTAAAAGTATTACTCCATCGGGCAGTTCAGAAAACATATTCCAGTATAAAACATTACTAGTCTTGACAAAGAATACTATTATTTCCTTCCTCTCCCTTCCCACTTCATCGAGCTCTGCTAAGCTCAATGTTTAGTATTTTCTGTTCATAAGCTAATTCTCGATATTGAAGGGTCTGGAGAGTTAATTATGGTATTTTTTTGTTCATGCAGGCAAATAGTACTGTGCTTGACAAGTTCCTATGGCAACTACCTGAGCTTAGATAATTCTATCTGCTCTTTAGCTGTGCTTTATGGGAGTGCTCCCAGATGCTCCAGGTGAAAACCACTAAAAAGTTATTATATGAAGTTACTATTGTCTTGTGTGTTTGGGCTTTTCTTGATGGCCATAGTAACAATTACATTGCATAATATTCCACTGCCAGGTCACTGCCTTTGTAGGAGTATATCCACTAAGACTTTCCTTCAAGATGAATAATCCCATAACAATATTTTGGACATATATTGCACAAACCTAGGCACATTTTAAATAGCAAGCACAAATAATTGCTCTATTACCTCTGAATACCTAGATTTCCTTGCTATCTGAGTTGCTGTGTGCTGATCTCTTACCAGCCTCCTCCCGGGCTTTCATGTGCTGCATTCTGATGTCATTGCCAGCAAAAAGGCTGTACCTCTTCTATCTGTTTATGTATACAGCTATAGATAAACAATGGTATGTAATTGCCATAACAAGTAGTGAGAATTAATTACTCATACACCAAGAACCTGGCAATGATACAGTGCTTAAAGAAGGACAAGCATAAGTGTAAGAAGCAAACATTAGCAAGTGGCAGATAGGAACATGTACACATTTTTAGTACATCACAAACATGAACCTATAAAATACAATCCCTGGAAGAAATTCAAATACCGAATGCTCCCCAGGCATTACCTGCGTTTGCAGAGCACCCCAGACTTACTTTCAGGAAATGGGTTTTAATCTTCCCACAGTCCTTGCCTCTCTGCTCTTTTGCTGGGGAATAGAGTATGTTTTTTGCTGGGACTCTTGCATATGCAACTCTCTTGTTGCTGCTGAGCATCCAAATGAACACATCAGGCACTGTATTCTGTGGCTGTTAAATGACAAGGAATATTGTCTGGATTCTTCCTATGAGCTACCACCATTACTGTTTGTTAAAACATCTCTACCAAGAGCTGATTCCCCCATGGCTCCTGTGGAGTGGCAGATGTGCACCCAGACTAAAAGAGACTGTCGCTTCATGCTTTGCAATCCAAACCTCCGTTACTAAGCACAGCTGAAGGTAAAGAGCTTTGCAGAGTAATAAGTCACCCACTCTATAAATCATTCCAGGAGAAACTAAAACTAAAAATCTGGGTATGAGACTGTCTCAGGAAATAACTTACCCACAGACTGCGTAAGCTGAAAGTACCTACCATGGAAATACCATCAACTTCATCTATACCAGCAAACCAAAAAGGGCCAGGACCAAACTTAAGCACTGGCATGCGATCATCTATTCTGCTCGTGAGTATGCTCAACGGCATCACCTTGCCCTGTCCCGAATAACATTTCCCCAAGCAAAGCCTGAGCATGGTTTGAATCAAAGACCAGCCCAGGGGCTGCTCCCAGGAGGCACTGCGAGCAGAGTCACCCTGTTTTGGGAAGGAAAAGCATTTGGGTGTAGGCTGCAAACCATGCCAGGCTGTCCACTTGATCTCTGAGCCAGGGAATAGCCATGGCCCTGCCTGCTAGCACAGACAGCTCCCAGAGGAATAGCACTCCATTGGCTGGGTTTGGGCCTGACTAAATACGTCCGTTCTTCTGTTATTCTCGGGCTTAATAGCATGTCTAAGCAGTGTCTGCACAGTGAAGTGTAGTATAGAGACCCCTGAGCTCACACCGGCCCAAATCACTAATTCCATGCAAGTGGAGACATGAATTCAGATCGGAAAGCAGGCTGTCTCCAAACCACCAGGACACATACGGGATGACCTTATCTTTAAAAAAAGAAGGAAAACTCTCTGTACCGCATCCTCTCCATACCACATAGCCCAGTGTTTCCTACCACAGTCTGTTAACAGCTTCATGTAATGCAAAACAGGATTGGGTGCAGGTATCCAAACAACGCTTTGGATAACCAGGCCAGGAGTTATTATTCATATGAAATTATGAAAATCAAAGTCAAACCCTGGACTTTAAATCTATCTGAATTTCTGTGTGGATTACCTCATCAACCAAGAATCGAATTTTATCTATAAAGCTCTGAGTCTCACGCATCATTTCATCCAGTGGCATCTTCTTTTTCTGCTGCTGAACAATTCCCTTGGCATCACTGGACATTGCCTCCTGCAGTCAGGAAAGACAATACGTATTTTTTATGCATTATCAAGTAGTTTGAACCAGACACAGAAGGAGAAAACAGCCAATTCAAGTTGAAAACAGAAGATGGGGACATTTGGTTCAAGGTAACAATTACCTTTGTCACAACAGAAAGTGATCAACTCTTTGGAGCTGAAGAACATAAAGTGTGAATGTCCATCATTTTATCTTTGCATGTATACTGCATGTATGGAAGTCTCAAGAGACATGTGATTACCACCTAGAGTTATCAGGCCTCAATCCTGACAGAAGTCACAACCAAGTTCTGTGCTACAAACAGTAAATAAAGCTCATAAACATTCAGATGATCTCCACCCAGTTTGGCTTCTTCTCACTGGCTCCCTGGAGGAGGTGACGAGGTCCAGGAATATCAAATGCCAGACTTCACCAGTCTTGAAATTTAGCCCCACCACACTAATTAAACGCCTAACAGCAGTGTTAATTTGGTGTTTTTCCACTGAACTCGCATCATCCCATTTTAAGATGCATGGAAAATCAAAATCAGCTCATCATTATAATGTCTTATTTGTATTTAAAAACATGTTCTGAACTATTTTAGGGTGTCTGGCAAGTCTTTATTAAGCGCAGTGGGGTTTATGTACAAAAGTGCTCTTGGATACTATATTAATACTAATTACAAAGCATTCCAGTATGGTGAAATCAAATAGAAATTAAAATTTATACAACCAGCATGCTTTCAGTTAACATCATTGCACCAATGCTTCAAGAAAAAACACACGTACCAGCTCTTGCTTGAACAGCATGAGTCTCTTTTTGTCCAAGGCAGTGCAGTTCAACCCTTTGGGCTTCTTTTCAGCAATGGTAATGAAGGCCCTTGGGTAACAAGAAAAACAGGTTCTTTAAGTGTGTTATTTTTTTAATGTGAGCTGCTAAAATATATTGGAATGAAATTGCCTCTGTCTGCTGCAGTACATGAACCAGAAGACAGATGCTGAAATTATCTAAAATAATGGGGCACCTATAAGATTCAAAGCAAAGAGTCCAAAAACTCCACATATTTCACAGAAACAGGGTTAATACCTAGAAATTAGGGCTCATGTCTATTTTGAGCCCAACCATGTCATCTGACACAGAGCCCACTGACTGATTTATCCCAGCATGTGGAATCCTTTGTTTTTATCTTAGCCTTGTCCTTTATTACAACATGTCTATCACACACTTGATTGACAGTAGTCTACTGTCAATACTGAATATTGAAAATAACAATAAAATATTTCCTCTGTATAAATATAAACTGCAGTTTGGGAAGGTGTTTACTTTTATAGCAGAATAAATAAAATATATATCTCAGTAAGTTTACTGCACTTTTTTTATTATCATCAGTTTTCTTGTCTAGCCTTGAATTTGTAGCCAACATATAAAGTTGATTTTCTGTATGCCTCTAGTAAATGTAGTTACCTGCTTTGATTGATAAAATCATTTAAGCTTATCCGCATTTTCTCCTCAGATGCAATCTCTGAAACCTTGATCAAGTCCTTTACTTGCTCCAATGATTCTTCCTACGAAAAACACATGAAAAAAACTTTATGTAAAGGAGGGCATTTTGTCATTCTGCCAGTGTTATAATGCCACTATCCACTGTATGACTAGGAAGAATGAGGGAGGCAACCTTGTAAACTGACAGAACAGGACCTTTGATATATCATCACACTTGAAGTGTGTAGAGAGAATACTCCAGCAGTATGATTTATTTTGGTCTTTCCCCAGTCTCTCCAACTACTAGTCCAAGCTACTACTCATTGGAGCAGCTTTGTTTTCTTGCTTCTCTTGTGAAGCTCCATCAGTAGGAAACATTCTCCTCTAGGTAGGTGGGAAAACTGTCCATACTCAACTTTAAAGAAGGGTAGAAAAAAATCACTATGGAAAAACACTATGACTAGGGCACGCAGTGGCTGCCCATGAGACAATATGCCATTTTGTCTCTATCAATGTTTTTTTTTAGGAAAACTAAAACCAAAAAGTGCCCATTAAAGAGTCTCCAGCATAAACACAGATTAAACCATGTGGTCTAGGCAAGAAGACATCAGAGGAAGAGCCATAGGAGACAGAATTATTCTATATCTCATATTTTAATTTTTTTACTGTTCTTACAAAGAATAAAACATTTCTGAGAAAAGAAGACAGCCCTACAGCCAAAAAAAAAAAAAAAATTGTGGACAGGAATACTTGACTAGCTCTAATAGATCAAAGAAATTTGGGGGAAAAAAAAGAGAAGGGGCTGATATCAACTGCTCTTTCACAAAATGAAGAGCAAGGAATGCAGTTGGGAGAAATTTTGAAGGCCTGTTTTGGGGAGTGTGACCTCTCACTGCCATACTCTACTGAATACATAAGCCTAGGAGGATGATTGCCACTTACCAGGTGTTCTGCCATTTTCTCAAGAGTGTTGGAAGTGTACAGACGAAAGGTCTGGTCACCCCAGTAGCTCTTGACACAGATACAGGGCTTCCTCTCGTTGTATGGCAGGTACTGGTAGTTCCTGTGAAAACAAAGTATATAGCAGACGATAAAGGTGAGAGAGAAGTTCAGGGGGAGGCATGGGAAGGAAAAACTCTTTGGTGCTTTCTCACAGCACAGAAACCAAAGACATGACAGGGTGTGTTCACATGTGCTAACCAGTAAGTACTGGGAAGAACAAACACAAACATCACTTATGCTACCTGTGAGATCCCTGAAGAGAAAAAGTTTGAAGTCAATGGATCTAATTCCACTGCTTTCCAGGGTGGGAGAAAAGCCAGGCAAAGAGGCATACAGAGAAGCTCTGAAATACTGTGAATGATGGGAAACAACAAGGGAAAAAGGAGCAAAGATTAAAATCTGATCTCTTCAAGAGCAATGGCTCCACACACTGCACAGCGGGAGAGGCATAGCAGAGCCTCACCACCACATTACTTTCAAAAGCTGCTTTTTTTTCAGAAGCAACAGCTCGTGGAGATTGACACTCCTTGGCAGAAGCTGATCTGCACGACCCTGCTTAGTAAAAGTGATACCAAACTCATAATAATTCAGTCATAAAGTGCATCTAGTGCTTTCTCTTTTCTCACTTTTTATCTTAGGTCCACATTGGCATACTGACTCTTTTTGCAATGCTGCTTTCTTTGCGTGTTCAGCTGTATGAGTGTCTTGTACTGAAAAAAAATGAGCAAGATGACAGCATAAGCAAAGGCTCTGGAGACTTCAATGCACAACTGCCAGAAAGCCTGATGTTTTGATTAGAGTTGTGGTAGGCACTACGTCAAAACCATGTACCTGACAAGCACATTGTCCTCCCTTTATATAAATACTATAGCCTTATGTAACACCATGCTCAGCCATACTCAATTTAACACTAGAGGTCTCATCATTTTCCTTAATAATGGTGGGACAGTGAAGAGGTTTTTAATGGATATGAAGCTCTCTAAACTGCTTTATGTTCTTCTAGGAATGGCTTTAACCAAATGCCACCAGTACATGCTCTGCAGCTGAGAAGAGGCTGTACTGGAGAACTATTTTCTGGTGTATACTTGTGCTGTGTTTTAACTCCAGTCAGCAACCAAGTACCACATAGATGCTCGCTCACTCCCCCACGGTGGGATGGGGGAGAGAATCAGAAGAGTAAAAGTAAGAAAATTCTCGTGGGTTGAGATAAAGACAGTTTAACAGGTAAAGCAAGAGCCCTGTGCACAAGCCAAGCAAAACAAGGAATCTATTCACCACTTCCCATGGGCAGGCAGGTGTTCAGCCATCTCCAGGAAAGCAGGGCTCCATCATGTGTAACAGTTACTTGGGAAGACAAATGCCATCACTCCAAATGTATGCATCCCCTTCCTTCTTCTTCCCCCAGCTTCATAGGCTAAGCATGATGTCATATGGTATGGAATACCCCTTTGGTCAGTTGGGGTCAGCTGTCCCAGCTGTGTCCCCTCCCAGCTTCTTGTGCACCCCCAGCCTTCTTCCTGGTGGGGTGGTGTGAGGAGCAGAAAAGGCCTTGACTCTGTGTAAGCACTGCTCAGCAATAAGAAAAGCATCCCTGTGTCACAAATCCAAAACATAGTCCCATACAAGCTATTACAGAAAAAATTAATTCTATCCCAGTCAAAACCAGCACAACTTGCCTTGTGACCCTTCAGTATTTCTCCACAGAAACGGATTCTGTAAATAATAAAGAATAAAACTACCTGAGCCTCCTGCTCTTCATGTTGTTCAACAACTGGCAGAAGAAAGGGTTGCATTTTCCATTTTCTCTCCCCTGGGAGAGGCTGTGGTGTCCAAGAAAGTGTCCAAGAGAGTGCACTTGGTATGGAGAGAAGACTTGGCTTCTTCCGTTTCAAGGTCTCTCTATCTGAGCACAGCCAAATTTTTGGAAAGTCCTGATCATCTGCTCCTGAAATGCAGAGCCCCAATAGGCTGAGTTCCCTAAGCATGGGCATCCACCTGTGGGCCCAGAAGGGTCTGGGTCTCTGATGTTTGCTTGTAAGGGTGCCTCAGATACCATAAGTCGTTCCTGATAGAACTAGGCACGTGTGTTAAACCACTAAGCCACAGAAACCAATCACTTGTTGATCTTGAGCATCCTACCCATAACTCCTAACTTCCACACATCCCTAACAGGTTTATGTGAGAATTTTTCTGTTTAAAAAGATGAAGATCTTTGCTACAAATTCATTTTACTGCCCTATGGGATATCAAAAGAGAAACAGGATTTCACATTTACTTTCTCCTCAATAACCTACAGCAAGGTGAGCATTACCCATTTAATTTGGTGCACAGTAGAGCTACACAGGTCTCAGGCAATCATTAATTTCAGTTGTTTCATAAGAGGGAAAAACAATTCAACTATCTCCCAATGCCAGAATGTCTTAAACTGAAATTCATAGAGCTTATGAGTCTTTTAATGGGATTTACTAAAAAAATTATATAGCCATGAAATAACTCACATAGAATACTGAACATTCATGTCTATTATTCACACTATGAGAGTTTGGGGGGACCACTTTTTTAGTATTAGCTTATCTTTGCTATATGTTTTGACATATATGTGGACGATTCCTGGCCATTTCATGCTTTATAAGTCTTATGGCTCTGCTTGCTCCTTTAATCAGTTAGTGGGTTTAATCTGAAAAATGGACTCTAGTTATTGTTTTCTATTATTCGTTTATGATTCTAAAATGCAGATTTTGTCCAAACTATTGCATATCCCCTTAAGTACTGATTAATACTAGAAATATCCAGCAATGAGACCAGTAAGATGCCAATATGAGATCACAGTCATAAAGACATTAGTTGGTATCTGTGGCTGTATTTTAAATAGCACAAGAGGGGAAAAAGATGCAACATTTTACATAAATTTGAGGAAAAGGGATCTTTAATGAGAGAAAACTTTGTTAATATTGGAGTGAGCCAAGAAACAAATAGCAGATTTGAAGAATGATTCATTCTTTTACAATAGGTCTTTAAATCTAAATTCTTGTTAAGGGAAAAACTAAAAATCCCACAGTCTCTGAGGAAGGATAATAACCCAGCCTGTACCCAAATCTGCAGTCTTGTTAATGAGGAGAGGCAACTATTTTTCTGTCAAACATTGGTTTTTTTCCTCTTCTCTTTATTTATTTGCTGCAGAAACAAAAACTTCTACCATGGTATTTTCATTCTTGTTTTCTTCCACTAGCTCTTATTTAATCTTATTTAATCATTGATTGCAAGAAAGGATGAAAGCATTTTTTAACTTTAGAGAGCTCCAGAAACCAAGTAGATGGCAGTTGATAATTTCCACCTGGTCTTTATACATGTGTCTGTCCTTCTAAAGAAAGAGGTACCATCTAGTCTTGGCACTCAACAATATCGAGGACCATTCTACCTACCAAAGCAACAAAGAAAGTATTTCTTTTTATTAGCATCTTTGAAATGAATTAAACCTTTACACTTCTGTTGATGAACAAGGCCATTTAGAAGAACTGTTCTGCATGTTTTCATCCATTGCTCCATTCTTTTTTTCAAGGACTATTTCATCCTACTTCTGTTACTACTTGCTATTTAAGGCTACATCTATAATTATTAGCTCTGAAAAGTGTTCTGGGAAACTGACTTTTTTTTGACCAGATTTCAACATTTTTGATGTGTTACTCTGCTTCTGGAGCTGGTCACCGGGTGGACGTTATTTGTGATCAGAGTATGGGACCCTAAACCAGGTATAGCACTGAAGGAGTTGCACTTTCCTATAGCTTTCCAATGTATAGTTGGTATAATGCAGCCCTTTTAGAAACACCAGAAGTTCAAGATCCTATGAGGCCAAGATCAGAAGATGAGTGTAAAATGTCTCAGAGCCCATTCACTTCAGTGGAGCCTAGAAAATATACTGTTGTGAAAGATGCAACTGAGGATTTTAAAGTCTCAATTCCCCATAACATGTTTAATGCTGACAGGGTTCATTAATGAGTCCCGCAGGATTATAAAATAGGAAACAGAGTCCTGCATGATAAGGTTTTGAAACACAGATCCTCACCTGTTCCCACCTGTAACCAGTGGCTTCTCAGGAGGTGTGGTAGATATCAGTCGTACTCCAAGGTCATGAGAAATTTCATCCTCCCCCTCATGCAGCAGGTTTTCATCTGCTTCTCCATCACGTGTCTTCTTTTTCCAACCAGCTTCTGCTGACACCCCATCAGTAATATTTCCAAAGTTACCTAGAGACACGGGGTTACAAGTGAAGAGATGACTAGCTTGCAGCTGGTAAACCTGAATGAGGTTTAAAAAAGAGAAAGAGCAGTCATACCAGTGGAAAATCTCTATCCCCTCCTGTTCATTACCTGTTCTGACCATACCACAGTTTATAAAGCTCCTGGTCAGTCCCAATGACTTTTCGGGCTCCAGGACAGTGCTTCCTTACCTGCCCTATGTGATATATACCTAGTACCCCACCACCCCCATCACTAAGTGATGCAATCCTCTGGTTGCTGGCCCACAGGACCTTCTGCTTTTGCTAAAGAAATGCAGAAGCAAAAATGATACTGCTGTTGATATGTTGAGACACAGGAGCCCCAATACTGTGTTTGATTTACACAGCAAATGTATGTCTTCTTTACAACATATGGATATTCATTTCAAAGTCTGATCTCAGAAGTGCTAAAACTCATTTTCAGACAAACAAATTTTGCATAGTAGGGTTGCAGAGTTAGTAATAACAATGCTTTGAGGCCCCAGCTTCAAGCCTAATGCCAGACAACTCTGCTAACAATACAACCATCTTCTCTGATAGGATTTTGCCTTAAAGGGCGATTACCAGCACTGGGAAAGAGGCGCATTCATCAGAGTGGTAATTACAGATTTTGTTAGACAGAGGCAGAAAACATTCCCTGCGGGAGAAGGATGTGCTGAATCACACCATATGACATCCTGATCAGGACTTTTGGTTCAGACTTTCATGTAAATAATGTCCATTTGCCACATTTGGATCCAAATTTCAACTGCACTGGTAGATGTTCAGGTCCAGAATTCAGAGCCAGATTAATCTTTAGTATTAATACTGACAAGTACCACTATAATTTCTTGTCCAACTATACAAATGAGTTTCTTGTCATTCTCAGCTCTGCTTCCTGCTAAGTTTCAGCAGAAAGCAGTAATATCGCTCTTCGATTACCCCGTTTGTCACAGCCATCTCTCCCTGCACACATAGCCTTACAGTTGAGTGCACTCAGGTACACAAGCACAAAGATGGGAAGTGCCAGGATGCTACTCTGCACTTGGGCTCTAAGTGAGGCTAGTACAGAGATTAGCAAACACCTGCAAGGGAAAGGAGACCAATTCAAGCTTTTTTCTTAGGGGAAATTTCTTCTGCTTTTCAGTGTTCATGAAAATATCTTCATTTTCTCTCTAGTCTGCTCCCAGGGTCTAGGACTAATTCAGCTCCGCCATGAGGAAGTCCCTCACACAATAAAGGGCTGCTTTACTCAGAAAGAGGACAGGACTTATCAGGAGGATCTTAGAGGACTAGCTGGTGCGTGCATTTTGAGGCTTGGCTGTACATCACCCCCATGCCATACCCTCAGACCCACGTGTGGCTCAATGGGGTTGTCCAAGACAGTCCACGTGGATCCTGCCTGCAAAGGGACTCCCTTGCAGCCAGAGACTAATTGCAATGGGCACCACAGAATGAACTCTGCCCTGGAGTAAATTGTTTGTGTGTAGTCTCCCAAGAGACCAGGAGGCTAAATACTGGGTGAGTTGCTGTATCTAGTGGGTGAGAGGAATTGTATTAACAAAGGGCACCTGAGAGTAGAGACAGCTAGGCATCAGCATGCCCAGCTTGACAGCTACCCAAAGAAATGGTGATCAGGGTTTAATTCAAATGTAAGCCGATGTAAATGTGGTCCGAAGCTGACTCCTGAGCCCCGAGACACAGCTCTCAATAACATGTAGCACCCTCTTGCTCCTGAGACCCCCTCTCTGCTTTGGAGAGTTTAACACACTTACCAACAGAAACCTCAAAGATTATTGGCTTGTCCCCAACCTTCCTGTCAATCATTGTGGCTTCAAAAAATGTCCCAAAGAGGAGGAATTCCTCAAATTTCTCTTCATAGATCTATTGGAGAAGAAGGAGGCAGAAAAAATTACATTTATTTTGCCTTCTACTCTTTTTTACACAACTGAGGAATCTTTATAAGTCTCTAGCAGCTGTATTACTGTTGGTCTGAGGTGTCAGTGAGGCACAATTTGTAGAAAGAAGTGATACCTTTTCTCTGAGAAATTGATATGATTGGGAAAAGAGTTACATAAAAGTCATTATCCCTCACTCCATACTCTGCCTCACCAGTAGTCACTATTAAATGGCTTCAGCGTCTTCACATACCATCATTCAAACTATACATCTATAGCAGTTCAAGGCAGTTTAAGGGCAGGTTTTTAGTGCAACAACAACAAAATATCACCATCCCGATATAAGTAATTTATCAGTGAGTGTGGCAGTAGTTTTCCTTCACATTGCAGTAACAAATGCTGCCATCATAATGCATCCAGGCAGGGGAGTGCTCACCCGGTTCTGCTTTCCGTAGGATGACTTTAACACATGTGTTTGGCACATGTGTTTGTGCCATCAAGACATTGACCTTGCTCAAAATCAAGACGTTGACACTCAGCTCCCAGTGACACCAGTAAGACACAAATATTTCTAGTATCCACATTTTATATGGCAGGCCTGTGCAAAAGCTTACTGAAACCAAGCAGTCCATTATTTTTACCCTGCTGTGTTTTAAACCACAGGACAAAGGTGGGGTCTCAGCGTGGGGGAGTGCAGTCCTCCACTATTGCCTTCCCTGGCATCACAGCACAGAAACCAGTGACCCAGTAACCTTGTTTTCAACTTTTGACAGAATTTGGACGCACAGGAACCAAAGGGTCTCAGCACAGCCACACACCCTGAAAAAAAACACCTTTTGTGGAGTTTTAAGACTCTGCTAGGCTCTGTTTAAACCCATTGGAGACCCAGCATCTGGTTGTCCCTGGCGCACACTCTCGCTCAAGGAAGGCCAGCTAACACCTCTAGTACTCTTGGGTCATTAACAAAACAAGCTATTAACCCCAAGCCAAGACTAAGCTAAAAGGAGATACATTTTATGGTTTGAGTTCTCTCCAAATTTACACCCTGACTGCCACAATCTCTCCAATGCAAACCCTACTCATTTCACAGCATAAACACTAACGTACTGAAGCCCATTAGGTAAGGTCAGTACTAGCTTCATTTGCAACAGAGTTAGGCAATGAATAAAACATCAGCTGTATATGAGTATGTGTTTCCCTGACTTTTGCAAAGCAGAAACAGCTTTTGACACAGCCCATGATCTCTTCATTTTGAAATCCTCTGCTATACACAGTAAAAGGGCATAGGTCTTCAGCGAAAGGATTAGCAGCATCACATATCAAAGCTAACACCACAGACTGCAGCTCCAGAGTGGCTTTAGCTTCCCTGTGTTTTGATTATTTTCAGCACGAATCCAGAGCATAGGGTGCCTGATAAAGATGAGGCTCAGAGACTATGACACACACATCTATCTATCTCCTGATATAAAGAAAGCAAATTGCAAAAGTTTAATGTCTTCTTGCTGCCAGAATAGGTCAATAAAGTTGTGCTGTGGGGCTGGGTAATTCGCTTCTGATGTCTCAGAGGCTCTATGAGACACTTTTTTCCTTATTTGTAATGTCTCCAGTTCTTGCTTTTCCTTTCAGAGAGTTGTAATACAATTACTGTGTCTACTGTAGCGTGAAATATTGCTGAATATCAAAACAAAAGAATATCAAACATCACTGTATTATGTTGTTGCCTTTTACTCGTTCTGTATTTGAAACTGAGGCACAGTAGCCAGAAATAAATCCTTATTACTACTATTAATATTCACTGGTGTTACAGCAGGGGTTGTTCCTCTATATGGAGTATCTAGCTAGCACCTAAGACTATAGGGTTTGAGCCACTCACAATAATGGACTTCTTCCATATAAAGGAAAATCTATATGGAAATAAATTTCTTCTCATGTCACCTCTATTACAATCTTCAGAGAAGAACTGAGGGACAGAAGCAATTTACAACTATATGAGTATATAAAGCAAGACCAGGGCACAGGCTCACACCACTGGCTTGCAATTACCCATGCCATTTGTCTGCTAACACACTCCTTGACCTGCTCCAGCTGGCACTCATGCCAGCAATGCCAGGGCACAGGCCAAGGAAGAGCACTTGTCAAGGCTAGGAACAAGACCAAAGAACAATTCCTCCTCTCCCATTTACTTGTAGAGACGTAAAAGACCAAGAATCAGATCTAATAAAGGACAAGAGGCAATGTGGGAGGTGGGACTCCCACTACAAAAGCCAGCATTCTGATCAATGACATACTGAAGTCAGAAGAAAATTGGTTATGAGAATATTTTTCTTTCTATTTATTGGATTAAAAAAAATAGAGCTTGCATACGCACCAATGTGCTGCTGCTCCCAGACAGTGATGTGATGGAGCAGAGAATCAGAGCTCAAGTATTGGCTCAGCACCTGAGCCCACGTGCCCTGCCACAACTGCACAACCTTCTCAAAACATCGTAGCACAGATCTTCCCATGACGTAACTCAGTACGACAGGTGGAGTTAGGAAAGTCACGTCAGCTAACACCCGTTGAGGCTGAGCACATGATTTGCAGCCCCTCTCTTAAAGAGATCAGCAATCCAAAACTACGTTGACAAATGCAGGGTTAAAGGAGGCGACTAAAACAGGCTAGGCTGTATCTCTGCATTTGCACAACTCCTATGGCAGTGATTCCCTACTGACTTCAACTGACAACTACCGATTTTCCCAAATGAATGCAGGAAATCAGACTTTATATTTACCAGCTGCCCCCATAGGCTCTCTGTCATTTAGCAGATACTACATCATGTAAGTTTCTAGTAGGAACACATGGATGTGGCTAGTGTAGAAGGGACGATAGGACACAAGACTGAGTTTTATGGAAATCAAGTCCTACTTGAGATTTTTTTACGAGTTACAGGTACATATTAATGCTCCATTTGTGTTGCATTATTATGGGAAGGTCCCAAGACTATGGAGGCGTGGAGAAGCTGTAGGGAGCACATAGAAGCAGTATTACATGGCCTGAACCCAAATACACATATCAGTGCCATCCTTAGAGGTTTAGGGAAACATGTCAATCAATCTCTTAATATCATACTGACCTCTGAAGGCACATCGAATGGCTCGACTTCCACTTCAGTTGAGTTCATCTTATCTGAAGGAGGAGCTGACTTTCGATCCTCTCCTGCTTTCTCAGTTTTGTCTTTTCCTTTGGGTGCTTTGAAGTCTTTATCTTTAGATAGCAATTTGATATCCTTGATAATACTTGAAAACTTCGACTCTCGGGCTCCTCCTGAAAGTATCTCCACAGCAATCTCAATGAAGAGACGTCCCCTAAAGGAGACCCCTTCTCCAAAACCTTCGTTAAGCTCCTGGTGGTCATCCATGAGGCTGTGGTTCCTGGGTGAGCCATAGAGATTGATCCAGGCAGGCCCAAAGGTAGGCAAAAACCCTGGAGATAAAGCACTTTTTATGGCATTTCCATTAGGTTTTAGCACGCTCTCCTCACTGTCTGCTCCAAGAAATCTTTCCTCTTGCACACCAAAAGCCAAGCCTGGACCCTTTTCTATGCAGGTGGGGACCATCTATATAGAGCGCTATTTTGCAGGGCAATTCTTTGGCACCAAGGAGCCTCTGCCAGTAACCAGCCAGGGTCTCTGCTGGTACGGAGCCCTTTCTCAGAAGGTGTTCGTACCACACACGCCAGGGCATGAGGTCTGCTGCACTTCTTGAAAAAAAGAGCTTGCGCCCATAGACTGAGGGCTGGGACATGGTGGGAGAGGAACAGAGGCTTTCACACCTTGTCCAAATTGTTCCCAAGCGCATGTGACTACTCAGTTTATATGAGTTATCTTTTTTTTTCTCATTAAGGACTCAGGTATACATTTGAATTGCAAAGTTTAAGGAGTTGCTGTGCCTTTGCTGAGCTGTGATAACTGACCATGTTCCACACGTAGATGACACAACATAGAACGGCCCTACATGTAGACTCAAACATCAGTGAAAGGGCTCCAGACAGTGAGCTTTACCTCACATATGTGAGGACAAATACACTAGTGCCTGGTACCTCCCTGACCTGCGGCAGCACCCAGTTGATCCTTCCCTAAACACTTTGCTCCCACTGGGTAGATCAAAAACACAAGCCTCTGCCTGTGATTTGTACTTTGTACTTTCATTGCCTGACACAAACTTGCACGAATTGTAAACCCACTGCAGTCATCCCTAATGGACTAGAGCAGGCTATTGCCACAGTCACAAAGAAGGTACCAAATTATGTAGCAGCCCTGTAACAAGAAAGGCAGTGGCAGACCACCATGCACCAAGCACAACGTAATATAACTTCAGATTAAGCAAGAGAAGGTCTCTCAAAATCAACAAAAACTATGGATGTTCACTTGACATCTGAGCATTCCTAAATTGGGATTAGCCAGTGCCCAGATCCCAGGCAAGTAGGTTTTACCTTAAGGGGATATTCTGGAACAGACATTTTCCCTTTTACCTTTGTCACCATCTTGTTCATTTGATATTTTCTTCAGGTCAATGAAGTGGGTGGCTAAGGCCACATCATTCATGCTGCCTTCATCCCAGACCTGGATTTTGACTCTTCGACAGAGTGGAGGGAACATTTCCTTGAAGATAATCTGTTCATGCCACACTGGATCTGCACAGTTCTTTTGCACTGTTGTCCGACCCTGAAATGATAGTCCAGTAAATTTAACCCCAGAGGGGTCAGACTGGAGAATGGTAATGAGTATAGCACAAATTGCACTTAGCAACATCTCTCCAGTCATTTTTAAAGCACAAATATCCTGTCTTGAAAGTACTTCTGCTTTTCTACTAGCTTGTTTATTTTCCTCTCCATATCTAATAAAAGACCACATTATGGCTAAAGAATTCTCACCTGCACACATCAGAGCCTGGAATAAGATCTAATTCTTCAGGGCCCTTACGCACAAAACGTATCTGTGAGGCCAGACTTTGGCATTTCTGCTACAAACTGCACATCTTCAAATGGCTTTTGAAATACCTAGGTAGTGGTAATGCAGTGCAGTTTGTCTCGTAAAAGATGAAATTCATTACAGCTGCCAGAGTGCATGTACCAATGGAATTACCTTAAATGAGGCAATTTATCTAGTATAAAATATGATTACTGTGGCTCGCATACTGGGCATATGCCTGTGTGCTAGGGATGTAGAGACTGGAGCTCTTCCTCCTAGCCTGGAGGAGTCGGCAGGACCATGCCACAGTCCGCGCAGCCGCAGGCTGTGGCAGCCCTTCTGCTTTCACATTTGGTGGGGAGAACTCAGTTAGGAAACCCACCAATGGTACCTCTACACCCATATTTTACACATCAGCCTGCAAACTCACATCAGTGACCCATTCTTATGTCTTCTTCAGCCCTCTATTAAACCTGAAGTAGCTGCATGCATTTGACTGTTTTAACCCATACTAGTCTGAGATGTAAGACTTTGCAATCTGGATTTGCAACACAACACAAAATCAGCACTAAGGGCCTCATTCTCATGCCTGAAACATCTGTAAAGGACTAACTGGAGATCTCCCTAAGGCTTTCTTGCACAGAGAAAGCATTGCTGGCTTAAAATAATTTCCAGTTTGATTCTTTCCTTATTTACACCAATAATCAAGACAAGCTCCCTCACATGGTGTTTCATGGGTGTACCCCAGAGGAACCAGGCCCCCAGACCTCCTCTGTGCTCCTCTTCCACCAAAGTCAGAAGGGCCCTCTCAGCAGCTCTATGTAGCAACTTGTTTGGTGTTTGAAGGAGCTCCAGGAGCAATGAAACCAGTCAACACTGAGACAGAGTCTACTCAAATACTTCCTCTTCTGCTACCCACAGAAAAGCTGCAAGGGTCCTGAATTACAGCAGAGTAATTCAGAAGTCAATACACAGCCCTAAAATCCAGACTGAACCATCTTTACTGATTTCAGCCCTGCTTCCTTTTTTCACTCTGGGGAGACCAGAACATAGCACTTACTTGCCTAATATGACCCTCGGTAATTCACTGTTCTGTAACTTGATGTTTTAGTAACAGATTACAGAATTCTCTTTCCCCTCCTGCTGCCTGACTCTAACCTACTGCTGTGAGGCTGATGTTGAATGCTGGCATTAAGTGCTTCCATCACTTTGTTCATGCGTAATTTAAGATCTGAAAATTTTCTTTCTGATGACAGAAATATGTCTTTTATTTAATTTACATAACTGTAAGATAAAGGACATCAGCATAATCACCTGCCTGTAGCACAGTTAATAGGAAAGAAGGCCTATATTTGTGATCAAGAGGATCCCAATTACCATTTGACCTGCAAACATGACCACCACATATGGATCCACAAGGTCCTTACTGTCGCCTATGAATGCTTTGGTGACATTGGCCATGATGCTAGAGTTCATCTTCGGAAGTCCTTCTGCTTTGTAAATTCTCACATAAAATCTGGCCCATGGTCTTTCAGATGGAAAGCCTTTGGGAATCAAGAGGTTCCTGAAAGAAAAAAGAAGCCATTTCCTTAAAATTGAAAACTCAGACAACAAAGTGATATTTTTTCCAACAAAATTGTCATCTTGAGTTATCTTACATCCTGAGAAGACACAAAAAGTCATATGAATTTGTTTCTGCATCTAAACCAAAATGTTTTCAGCTTACCATAAGAAAATGATACAGCACTACTCAGCAAACTTGCCTATGTGATATAGAACCAGGTCCAGTTATACCAGGTTGCTCAGGACCTTGTCCAGTAAATTCTGAATATATCAAAGGATGAAGAATCCCAACTGTCTCTAGGTCCTGTTACATTTGACCGCCTTCATTGTAATAAAAATTCTTGTATCTGTTCCAGAATTCCCTTGTTCTAACCTGCATCTAAAGCCTCTCATTGTTCTACTGTATTCCTCTGAAAAGAGTCTGGCTCTCCCCTCTTCATGTAGGATACCCCTTAATCTGCTCTTCTTAAGACTCAAGAAACCAACACCCTCATCCACAGACACACTCCTCCCCCCTGCCCCTTTTCCTGTAGACCATGTACTCCAGCCCTTCATCATCTTGGTGACTCTCCATGGATTTGGTCCAGTATGTCAGTATTGACCAGAAACATTGCTCCTGTAAAATTTAAAGTATGCTGGCAGCATACTTTACAACCTTTACCTTCTCTATTTTACAAGGAGAATGCTAATGCACTTGAGTTTATCTAAGGATATGGAAAATATCCATGCACACACATCTGATAGAGGAGAATGAACAGCTTTTCCTCATATTTTTTCTTCCTACTTCACTGTTTTTCAGAAGTATTTAACTGGTTTCAGATCAATGGACCTTCTGTCAGGGGTAATCTGGCACTTAGCCACAGGACATGGTCAACTCTATCAGCTGCAGAGAATTGACCCTAACATGCTCTTCAATTTAGTTGAGAGGATTGTAAAAACTCTCTGTGAGCACATCAGAACAGCCAGGTGTACAATGCTATCCTGCTGTTAACCCAGGTGTACAATGCTATACTTCTATTAACCCTGAGTTAGCAGGGAAAGGACTGAAAGGAGGGCAGAGGATTCTTGCGGTATATAGTAAAGAAGAAAGCAGAAAAAAACAAACTATTGCAGTACTTTTCAATCTGCTCCTCAGTATCAGCTGTTTTCTGCGTAGCTTGTATTGCATCACCTTTCCCAGTCACACTGATGTCACACTTCAGGTATCCCTTGGCTCCCGTCCTAATGTCAGCAGGGTCTGTGAGAAGTGCCCACTTGTCACAAAACTGATGACCTGTAAAGATGGACAGCTTAAACACACAAATAGAGGATGCAAAAATGCAAATATTTCTCCTCTCCACTCCCAGAAAGGGCACTACAAACAACATTTGGCTTTCAGGAGTATCATGCTGAAGTACACTTGTTTACCAGGCACATCTAGAGGGTCCAAAATGTTGTGTGAACAAAAAGGCAAGCAAGGATTGATCTAGAGTCGTCAGGAACAAACTCATTTTCATCAATGGTTACTGAGATCAGTGTCTCAAAAAGGTTAGGTGAGCTTTCAGGAGCTGAATTAAGACTGAGGCTTTATGAGGAAAGGCCAACTTTTTTATGAGAACTGTTTGAAAATCTCAGAACTTTCCAGCAAGGGCAGCAAAACCCTTGCTTGGAACTGTGGCCAGGTGTAACACTGGCAGCCAGCTGAGAAAAAACCTTACATTAAGTCTTTGGCCACCACCTTGGGTGTGGAAAAGAGTGGGAGGGAGAGACCAGAATGTACTAGGGATATGAGTTCAAGATCAACCCTCAGACACCACCATCCTGTAAAAGTGTGAACAGGAAATACAGGACAGAATTCAGAGACTAACGCAATCTGAGTACGGATGTAGACTTCTCGCTTCAATCAGACCATTTCTCTCTACTGACTCTTGCAGGAGCCCTGAAGAGAGGGTGGCCTGAATGACTCTATACTTCTGCTGTAACTGGGTGACATCTATAGTAAGTGGCCTAAATACGTTCATTCCCAAAGACTGAGAAGAGACCAGGTCCTTGTGCAGTAAAGGAAGAGACAAAGATACAAGCTTTCTGTATGACTGTAAAAACAGGCCAAAAAAAAGGGGAGGTGATCTTTTCTTAGCTTCAAATTTCAGAAAGCACTGGACAGCTCTGAAGATGGCAGGTCAAGTGGAATTTGGCATATTCCTTGGCATAAACCACAAGCATCTAAGTCGAAAAGCAGCACATCTCGCTCTCCTCTGCTTCCCTGCCTCACACCTCATTTAACAGATAAAAAGGGCAGAAAATGCACCACTTACCTGGCTGAGCATACACTGTCCCCAGATCTACTTTAAAGGAGCCTATCAGCACACTCCCGATCAGTTTATTGTGCATAACCTGTTAGAAGAAGACCAGTTAAAGAATGCCACTCTCTCTCTTCCCAGTCAGCATAAGAAAGAGCAATCCAAACAAAGATCACATTTGGTTCAGGGGTAATAAGCAGCGACATCCAGCATCACCCAAAACTGGGTGTACATAGCCATAGCAGATACAGTAAGCATTTGAAATTTGTTCTTTACCCAATATTGAGCCGATTTAGAAACCAACATATTTTCATCCAAGTGGAATCACACAGGTTCGTCCCAGGTCCCAGGATTATATAGAGTGGGAATCAGATGGATGTGTCTTCAGAGCAGACACTGTTATATTACTTATCCTGGCAATTTTAAATAAAATGTAATGACTATAAACACATGGGACATAGCTGGTTTCACACTAGACTGCAGAAATCATATAACTTCTGTGCAATATCTGAATTGCCATAAGAATTGAGTATACCCAGAAGAGAAAGAATTAAAGTGTTTCTTTACAACATTTCAATGTGCACATAAATCAAGAGACTCAATTCTGATTTACCCCCCACAATATTAATGAAAACAGAAAAGTGATAAAGATGTAAATGAGATGACAAGAAGGCCCCAGCGAGTCTGTCTCCGTATACTTCCTGCCAGGTAATTAATTTAATTTAATTTAATTTAATTTAATTTAATTTAATTTCATTTCATTTCATTTCATTTCATTTCATTTCATTTCATTTCATTTCATTCAAATTTATGTAATAATCTTCCTTTGTCATGATTCCTGGATCTATGTACTTCCATGTCTGGTTTTCAAATACATGCGTGTGCTTCACTTTACAGACAAGGCAGAGGCTAGTAACATCTTCTAGGGGAAGATTGATTCTAGAACTACATTTCTCAAAAAATGTATCTATCTCACCTGGTTTCAGAATAACTTAAAAGGTTGAAATCTATTCCTTGATTGTGGAAAATCTTCTGGCCTAACCGCAAAGAGAAACTAAGCTCATGGGATTCAAGTCCACAGAAGCTAAATCTAAATGTTGGAGCTAAACAACCAAGCCTCTGAGAGCATTTTAGGAATCTGGAAGGCTTTGGCTCTGGCTACATCTACTCTGGCTTTGGACCTACATATCCCAGATAGCGATACAAGACTACTGTGATTTTGAATTGAATTTGTCATGTGACTTCATTTTGTGCATTTTTCTTCAAGACCAGGATACATATGTTCCAAAGTGAAGATCATTGACACATTCATCAAAATGTGCCAACAAATTCAGGAGGTTTCTAGTTGCAACATAATGTCATTAACTCTATCCCAACTGAAACCAGGACACCCATTAAAGGCCTGGGGCCACGGTGCCCCTGTGTTTTAGGGAACACACTCAACTGTCCTTGGTAATTCCTCACTTCAACACAGAAAGAGTTTCTGGGGCTGAAAAATCAAGAGCAGACAAAGGATCAGTTTCATCTACTATTAAAGCTTAAAAATTAAGCAACCTTCATGTCGGAGAGGAACCAGTGTGAATCACTTCCCTACTCCTGCTGGCCACACTATTGCTGATACAGGCCAGGACGCTGTTGGTCTTCTTGGCCACCTGGGCACACTGCCGGCCCATGTTCAGCCGGCTGTCAACCAGCACTCCCAGGTCCTTTTCCGCTGGGGCGCTCTCCAGCCACTCGTCACCAAGCCTGTAG
>NW_010511461.1:36707-44297 GCF_000687285.1 Phaethon lepturus
CCTGCTGGCCACACTATTCCTGATACAGGCCAGGACGCTGTTGGCCTTCTTGGCCACCTGGGCACACTGCCAGCTCCTGTTCAGCCGGCTGTCAACCAGCACCCCCAGGTCCTTTTCCACCGGGCTGCTCTCCAGCCACTCCTCCCCAAGCCTGTAACGTTGCATGGGGTTGTTGTGGCTGAAGTGCAGGACCCAGCACTTGGCCTTATTAAACCTCATACAGTTGGCCTCTGCCCATCGATCCAGCCTGTCCAGATCCCTCTGCAGAGCCCTCCTACCCTCCAGCAGATCAACACTCCCACCCAGCTTGGTGTCATCTGCAAACTTACTGAGGGAGCACTCGATCCCCTCATCCAGATCATCAAGAAAGATATTGAACAAGACTGGCCCCAGAACCGAGCCCTGGGGAGCACCACTTGTGGTCGGCCACCAACTGGATTTAACACCAATCACCACAACTCTCTGGGCTCGGCCATCCAGCCAGTTCTTTACTCAGCCAAGAGTACACCTGTCCAAGCCATAAGCCACCAGTTTCTCCAGGAGAATGCTGTGGGAGACGCTGTCAAAGGCTTTACTAAAGTCCAGGTAGACAACATCCACAGCCTTTCCCTCATCCACTAGGTGGGTCACCTGGTCATAGAATGAAATCAGGTTGGTCAAGCAGGACCTGCCTTTCACAAACCCATGCTGGCTGGGCCTAATCCCCTGCTTGTCCTGCACATGCCCTGTGAGCACCCTCAAGATGAACCTCTCCATAATCTTCCCCAGTACGGAAGTCAGGCGGACAGGCCTGTAGTTCCCAGGATCCTCCTTCTGGCCTTTCCTGTAGATGGGTGTCACATCTTTATCAACGACATAGAGGGATCAAGTGCACCCTCAGCAAGTTTGCAGATGACATCAAGCTGAGTGCTGCTGTTGACACGTGTGAGGGAAGGGATGCCATCCAGAGGGACCTGCACAGGCTCAACGAATGGGCCCACATAAACCCCATGAGGTTCAGCAAGGTCAAGTGCAGGGTCCTGTACCTGGGTCAGGTCAACCCCCGGTATCAGTACAGGCTGGGGGATGAAGGGATTGAGAGCAGCCCTGCCAAGAAGGACTTGGGGGTACTGGTGGATGAAAAGCTGGACATGGCAAGCCTCCAGTCATGTGACACCTCCCCTGTTAACCAGGACCACTGATAAATGATGGAGAGTGGTTTGGCAAGCTCCTCTGCCAGCTCCCTTAGTACTCTTGGGTGGATCCCATTCAGACAGACTTGGGGATATTCCGGTGTCTTAGCAGGTCGTTAACTGCTTCCTCCTGGATTATGGAGAGTTTATTCTGCTTTCCATCCCTGTCTTCCCACTCAGGGAGCGGAATACCCTCAGGATACCTGGTCTGGCTGTTAAAGACTGAGTAATGTAAAAAAGCAGGTGAGCATGAAGCTTATAGTAAACACCTCTTGTCTTCTCTGAGAGGGAGCATCACATCTACATTGTATCTAATTAAAGGTTTGTGTCTTTTCACACTTGATTGAGTCTATCGATGACTGAAGGATTTTCTTCAGAATTTCTGAATGAGGACAAGCACACACAGTGTTAAACTGGGGAGTATTTTAGTACTGGAGATACAGGTTTAGCATGAAAGGGGCATCTCAGTTTTACTATGCATTACTACAAGGTTTCTGGAATGCACTGGAATATACTGGAAGATACTAATGAAGAAAAAAATCTATTAATTAACAGGTGCTGAGAAATTAAAATCTCATTTTCCCCTCAAATGCAGGGTTTGAATAAAGCTAGACCAACTGCTGAACTCATGGACAACAGCACTAATCTTTTTTGTTTTCCTTGAACTTCCATATGCAGATGAGTTTGTTTTCACAGATTAAGCAAATTCAGTGCATGAATGATTGTTGGTAATGGAGGATGCCAATCTTTGTTTCTCCTTAAGCGAAATTCATGCTAAGCAAGTACTGTGAAACTTTCCACCCTCCAGGGTTTCCCTCACTCCCAACACACATATTTCCTCTATTTGTTTCTATTCCCCTCATATATTGCATTCTTCAAAACTATGTTGGAAGGTAATGAATCTCTATTTTCAGTAGCATACATGAGCATTGTACTGGGTTAGACTGTTGTTTTGTTGGGTTTTTTTAAAGTATTTTTTATCTAGACCTTTAATTTCTTAGTGTTGCACCTTCATCAGCTCTAAATCAAATGTTTGCTGAGCATGATGAAACCATGCAGATTTACAGCAGGTGATGGTGACACATTTCCCCACACCCCCAACACACTCAGAAAGCTGGCACTCTCCCCTCCACCACTGGATTTATGGAAAAATATAAATATTTATGGAATCAAAAGAATGTGAGGTGGGAAAGACTGGCCATATCTTGGAGAAGAAAACCTATATATCCCTAAGCAGCAGTAGCTCACAAGAGTTGATGCCTCAGTACTGTGCTGATATTAACCACGTCAGAAATACATATAGGGCCATATACTGTGACATAAGTCATAACAGTGAGATGATATCTACTCCCATGCAAAAGATGGGCCGTTGTCAGCCTGTCATAAACTCTGTCCTCAGGGATAAGTATGGTCAGATCTGCAGGTACCTTATGTAAGTATGAATTTCATATTTTTGAGCTGAGCATGTGATATAGTGGATTTGAGCTGGAGCTTAGGATTCAGACTGTCAATTTACTACCAGCATTGAAAACTTAGTTGTCCAGCTGGTCATTTGTAAATGAACACTTTTTATTTCTGCAGCTGGGAAAAGTCACTTTATTAGCAGCTCAGCAAAGCAGATACACAGCAAATGTCTCTAAGAGGTTTTGTACAGATGTTTCCTACAGCTCTTGACCACTGCCTGTCTCTGTCAAGCACAACCAGCACAGACTCTTTCCTGGTGTACTTTTTTGAAATAGACAAAGCACATGTCCATTCAAAAGGAAAAAGAACCTTTTCTGGGGCAACAAGTCACTGCTCATTTCTCTGGCCAAGTGGTGGGACTTTTGGCAGTAGAAATGCAAAAAACAGCTCGTGAAAAGCACAGCTTGTGGTATTTCTAAGTAATACAAATACAGCCCTGTTCAGAGTCTCATGAGATCTTCCTTAATTCCTTAGCATCTTTGCTAAATGTGGTGATGAACTTCAGTGGCCTCAGGTAAGATAATTAGCATGGCTCCATAGACTTGGTCTTCCAAACTGCAAATCAGTATCTAATGCCCCAAGTCCAAGAGCATCTTCCATCAGGGCTGTTCTGAGATGCTACATAGCTTTGCTGGGACTTCACTTGCAGTGAGCAGTGGGAGCAGCACTGAATGCTTGGAGCCCACTCCCATGCTAATAGGAACCAGCCACTGACACTCCCAGACAGGCCAGAGCCACTGCAGAGGATAAGGTACCTGGACAGTTTAGTTAGAAGCAGTTGTATCAGAGGAACTGAGATAAGCCAGAAATTTCAACTCAGTCATTTGAAACAAGTGGCAGCTTGAAAATTAGAGAGGTGAAGACAATGCTGACAAGAGTTAACTAAGCTGAATTTTCTCATTCTACCTGGCAGATTGCCAAGCCAGCAATGAATGTCCCTGAGAATGCACACTTAATCTTCCTTTAAGGTTAAGTTCCTTCAAATCATTGTCAGCTGCCTTTCTTCCTTTTCCTCTCCCCTATCCTTTCTCTTTCCTATACTTCATGCTGACTTTATAGCCCTCTTGGTACCTGAAATTATTCCTCTTTTTTATTACATTAAGAAGAATCATTTAGAGCCGAAGTGACACAAACAACAATGACCTTTACTTACTGTGCTAAGCTTTCCAAGGTACTTACAGAGATGTTGATTATTTTGTCAAACAGGAACACCTGCGGTCCAACGAAATCAAACACAAAGTACTGTGGAGAAAGGGGACAGCAGGTCAGAATTGTTCTTGTGCTGGTATCCAGCGCTGTCAGCAGCATGGTTTAGCTTTAGCATCACACAGAGCCCCGGTGAGACATTGGGGGTACTGAGGAGATGGTGGTAGACCCAGTCAAACCCTTTCCTTTCTCCCTGGCTCATGTCTTCCATGGCCTAGACCTGTTTTCTACTCTCCTCCTTGCATGGCTGCACAGCATTGCCCTTCGCAAATGCCCATGGCCCTCACTCCACATCAGAGGGTATTGTCAAAAAGGACAGGAGGCACAAGGAAACCCAAAGGACTGGTTGGTTTGGGGAGTTGTTTTGGTCTCATTTGTCACCAGCTGGGACAAACAAATGTCAAGGAAAAGGTGAAAGTGAAACGGTAGAAAAGGGATGTTGGAGGGGCAGTTTAGACAAATGGATCATTTGAAAAAATGCAGAGGCAGTGGTAGTAGGGCAGAATGCGGTGGAGGGGGCAGGAACAGGATGGACAGAGCTTGAGAAGAGAAAGAGCAAGTAGAACTAAACCCAAGGGAGCTATTGCTGGTGCTTGGCCAAGCTTGAAATTCAAACAGCTCCTGGAAGAACTCTGTGCTCAGACATGCATGCAGGTGCCACAAACTCAGTTCATCACCTTTTAAGCTACCAAGTGGTGGAGGCCACCCAGAGCCATTGAAGAAAGTGCCTTCTTCAATAGAAAGCACCTACCTCATTGTAGAAAGGGGCGTTTGTGCCTTCCTTTACTGTTGTTTGCTTCTTCTCGTCACCTATCTCGATGATCACCACAGGGTCAATGTTCTCACCCACCAGCTGCCTGGCCTCGATGATGGTGATGGCAATCTGTGGGGCACAAGGACACCACGCTTACTCCTAGGCTCAGGTCCAGCCTGCCTGGGAATTTCACAGGCACATAAGGACTGTCACCCTTGCTCACCTGGTAGTTCTGGGATTTCATCTCCTCTTCATGAATTCTGGTCACCAGCTTTGCCCTGTTTAAATGGCAAAAACAGGTCATTAGGCATCTCTAGGCAAGAGCTGGTACTTGGACACATGTTGGAAAAACTTCTCATCACTAAGCAAGCATTGTTTATGGCAGGTAGCTTTGCTGTGAACTGTTAGGCTTGATTTCATTAGCAAGAGACCACCTCTGTCTTTCTCATATACTTGGTAACAGGGAAATGTTCTGCATCCACACAGAGCAGTGCAGCTACCTGCCATGCATGGGAATTATTTCAGTTGTTGATCCCAGCAAACCTGAATCCATTCCTCCCCTGTATGAAAAAAGAACAACTACACAAGCTCTTGGCTATAGAGATTGCTGTCCCATTTGGCTCATTTTTATTAGCAGAATTCATTAGCATAGTTAAGGCACTCTCAGCATCCGTTTCAATCTCTCCCTCCACTGGACAGCATCTGGTGACAATCTGTCTTGAGCTGTTAATATTTTGCTGACAAGTACATCCCACACAGTCATGTGGGAGAGCAGAAGTGAAAGGATCACTGCTGTCAGCAAATGGATTTTCTGACAGCAGATGTATTGTTCTACGGCAATGCAATTCCTGAGCAGGATGGAAAAGGTGTTTTGGGGGATATTAGGTAAGGTACATCAAGGAGCACCTTTTCCTCTTTGGGCTTAAGGATCCAAAAACATTGGACAGTGCATCACTGTTCACTAGGTCTTCGTCTTCCTCTTCTTGTCTTCCGAGAGTGTCATGGTGAAGATTTACACTTTCATCATGATCACCTGATGAAGAAAATCAAGAAAGTAAAATCCACCTCTGATTTCTACTAGCAAAAAGCTAACTTCAAGCAGAGCAGTGAATTCATCAGCATGAACTCAACATGTTATTAATTTGAGTATCACAATTAGAGATACAGTAGTAGTTTGTATTGAGCAACATTGATTACAGCAGCAGCTCCCCTCCTGCGCAAAATCATATACTGTATAAATTGTGGCCATAGACGCTCTCTTCACCCCATGCACACCCACAACAGACACATGCACAGTAGTTGCATCTGACTGCCCCATCTCTCATCTGCTAGAAGGACAGTGGGACAGATTATTGCTGGGTTTTGCACATATTACTTTGCAGCAGTTAATCTGCCATATGTGGTTTGTCCTAACAGTTTGACACATTTCAGTCTCTTCCAAACAACCAAAGCATAGCCTAGCTTAAAATAATTTCCCTCCTTTCCTCTTTCAAGAGATGATGAATTGGAAGATCAAGGACACAAAAAGAGAGTTGAAGAGCATGATTCATGGGGATCTCTTAATAAGAGTTATACTCAAATGAGACAAATTGCTTCCAGAAGTGTTTATTTTTCTTCCTTACCATAAAGAGAATCTCAGCAACTATCTCAGAGGTACACATCTACATTTGGCCAGAGGAGCCTTTCCCACACTGCTCTGCTTTGTCCTACTGGTCTGACAGAAGTCCTACCACCACCTCTGACTCTTGTCAAGTATGTCTGTGTTCAACACCTGCCTTGAGAAGCGAGCTGTGAGTTTTAGGTAAAAGTTGAAAATTTGGGTGCCTTAGTTCCTTACAATATTTACATTTATAAGCAAGAAATGTTCAGTGACTCTGGATGTGAGATATTTCTGCTCTAGAAGCTGTCAAGTGGTACCTGCAACAGTAAAGATCACTTGTGCAGCAATATCCCAGAGCTTAGGTGAACTTACAGAATCATAGAATATTTTGGATTGGAAGGGACATTTTAAAGTCATCTAGTCGATGCAATAAGCAGGGACATCTTCAACTCGATCAGGTTGCTCAGAGCCCTGTCCAACCTGACCTGGAATGTTGCCAGGGATGGGACATCTACCACCTCTCTGGGCAACCTGTGCCAGGCTTTCACCACGCTCATCATAAAAAAAATTTCTTCCTTATACCTAGTCTAAATCTACACTCTTCTAGATGAAAACCATTACCACTTGTCTTATTGTAACAGGCCTTGCTAAAAAGTCTGTCCCCATTTTTCTTATAAGCCCCCTTGCAGTACTAGAAGGCTGCAATAATGTCTCCCCGGAGCCTTCTCTTCATGACTCAGCAGAATCACCTACCTCAACCTTCTGGCCATGCTTCTGTTGATGTTCTCATGTCCACCTTTTCATTCACCAGTACCCCCAAGTCTTTCTTGGCAGGGCTGCTCTCGGTCCCTTCAGTCTCCAACATGTATATCGTCCCGCCCTGATACCAGGTGTTGCCCTGACCCAGGTGCAGGACCTTGCACTTGGCCTTGATGAACCTCATGAGGTCCACGTGGGCCCATTCCTTGAGTTTGTCCAGGTCCCTCTGGATGGCATCCCATCCCTCAGGCGTGTCAACTGCACCACTCAGCTTGGTGTCATCTGCAAACTTGCTGAGGGTGCACTTGATCACACTGTCTATGTCATTGATGAAGATATTAAAGAGTACTCATCCCAGTACAGACCCATGAGGGACACCACTTATCACACATCTCTATCTGGACATGAGCCATTGACTGCTCTGGATGCGACGATCCAACCAATTCCTCATCTGCCAAAGAGTCCACCCATCAAATCTGTATCTCTCCAATGTAGAGAGAAGGAGGTTGGCAACGATGAGGTTGCACTAAGAAGCCCAAAGGCAGTCAAAAAGGACTTGAGAGCACTGGGGTAACTGGTCGATGGAGTGGGAGCATAGGTAGTATTTTCATCAGTCCCTTCAGTGACAGGGAAGA
>NW_010511462.1:0-2148 GCF_000687285.1 Phaethon lepturus
TGGACTCGAGGACCTTAAAGGTCTTTTCCAAGCAAAACGATTCTATGATTCTAAGTCAAAATACTTTGGCTTTGTTTGTATTCCAGTACTGCTTAGGTAGGTCCCAGGTGGGACTTGCAACCCTGTAGTGCCAGGTACTGTCCTGAGCGTGCAAAGCAGAGACCACCTCCGCCCCGAGAGAATTGCAGTCTAAATAATGAGGCAGTTCTTATCTCAAATGACATGAATGTCTCTGCTCTGCCAGATGAACAGCAGTGTGATGAGGAAGGTTCTGAAAGCCTTGAGCTTCCTAGCTCATTGGCAGGAAAGTGGGAAGAGGTTTTCTCAAGCCCAGAGGAAGAGGTAAAGCCCAGCAGCAAGAGCCGTAGCGGATCAACCTCGCAGCAGAGAACCGCAACGGGCAACGGGCTAAGGCGCTCCGCTCGCCGCGGGAGAGACTTGGCCAAGAAGGACGCTCCTGAGGATGTGGCCGCAGTAGAGGGGCCCTACATCTGCTGCGAGTGTGGGGAGAGCTTCCTGGACAAGCAGCTCTTTGCCACCCATCAGAAAGCGCATGCCAGTGAGGAAGCCTGTACTTCCCTGGAGCATGGAGAAAGTTTCAGGCAGAAATCCAAAACAACCCCTACGAAAGCCCAAGGGCCCTCCCGCTCCAAACCGTCCAAGCGCCCCGATGGGGAGAAGAGCTCTGGTTTCAAGTACGGCTTCGTCAGGCACCAGGTGAACAACATGGTGGAGAGACCGTACACCTGCTCCCAGTGCAAGGAGAGCTTCAGCCTGGAAGTGAGCCTTATCTTGCACCAGAAGCTCCATACGGGGAAGGGCGACGGGCCGCTGACGTGCACCTACTGCGGGAAGGACTTCCGAGACCTCTCCAAAGCCATCCGCCATCAGCGCATCCACACCGGGGAGAGGCCGTACCAGTGCACCGAGTGCGGGAAGAGCTTCATCCGGCGGGACCACCTGCTCAAGCACTGGCGGGTCCACACCGGGGAGACCCCCTACCAGTGTCCCGTCTGCGGGAAGCACTTCCGCTACAAAGAGTCTCTGAATTGTCACCAGAAAATCCACTCCCGCAACCCCCGGCCCATGGAGGATTCGCAGCACAACCTGGAGTCGGCGACTCAAACCGGCCATTTCTGCGTGAAAAAAGAAACTAAGCAGTAGCACTGCGGTGGGAGGCCGGGGCAGAAGGGCTCGCCGTTACGACAACGGTCTAGCAGGTGGACGTGCAGCATGATAGGAGGTGAACTTGTATCGCAGCTAATCCACGTGGTCATGCTACAAAGCCCGCTTTGTTGAAGCATCAAAGGAATTCCTCTTAAAAACTGATCGGACGGCCTAGGCACCTCTTCGACCCCACGGGGTTACGTGAGACTTCCATAGCGGCGTAGGCCTTGTACTAGTTGTCCCCTACGCAGGTTTGGATTTTGCCTGTAGAGAATAATCTCGAGCGATTCTCTGGGGTCCGTATTTAGCAGGTGTTTCCCCACCTATCTTTGTGCATATTCAGGAGTGACAAGCTTTCGCTTTCTTTTTTCCACTCGTTTCACCGCAAGGCTGGAAGCGCGAGGGCGGGAGGGAAGGCGCCATTCCCAGGCAACCGGCCGCTCGCTCCCGTTGCGTTGCCGCACCTCGAGCGGCAGCCCCGTGCTGCAAGGTCAGGGCTGGGGTGCAGGGTAGAGAGGCGAGGCAGAGACATGGTGTGGGGCACGACGCAGGATTTGTCGAAGGCAAAAAAGCGGAGGGGAGAGAGCAGCAAAGAGCAAGGTGAGAAAAAGTAGGTGCAAGAGGAAAGGACGTGCAGGAGAAGGGGCTGAGGACATTGGAGCAGGAGGAGTTGGGAAGGGCAGCGTGTGGAGGCGTGGTCGGGTAACTCACCCGAGGAGGACACGTCTCTGTTCTTTCGAAGGATGTTACTGGCACCAGCCGGGCTGTAGTTTCCCTCTGGCCCAAGGGAACGGAGCCTCTGGTCCGTCACATGAACTCCTGTCAATGAAGGCGATTTTATTATTATTTTTAACTGGGTTTGGTCTCACACTCAGGTAAGTTAGATGAGTGAAAGCAACTTCTCCTAACCCCTGTAAAGAGCTGTTTGGTTTTTAGTTAATCTAGAAGTAGTGTATTATTATTATTATTATTATTGTTATT
>NW_010511463.1:0-16010 GCF_000687285.1 Phaethon lepturus
GGACTTGTGCAGCAAATACGCATATTATTGTTTTCTTCCCATTTTGCTGCTTAAAATTTTAAACCTCTGTAATCTATAGCATTGAATATTGTTAGTGAATTTTGTGGCTGGTTACTCACTGTGATGCAGATGTTATTGATAACTTTGGCTGATCTTACTTATTTCCATTTTTTTCTTCCTTTTAAAAACACTGCATTTCAGTGGGGATCTCACTTATCCCTGAAGCTATCATTTGTAGGATTAAAATGGCTGGCTCCCATGCTCTCTGTGTAAATTCGTACATCTTTTCTGAAATGAAAAAGTATAATATATGAGTTGGGGAGTTAAGACATTGGGAAATATTCCTGAAACAAAACAACCAAAAATAGGCCAGCCTTTAGACCTCAGATAATATTTTATTGCTAGAAAATAATAATCTCAGTTTGAGGCTTAGAAATAGAATAAAAATAATGTTGGTGAAAATATGTTCAAGTTCCTGCTCATAAGCTGCTGTATTTGCATGTCCCCCCAGTGATATAAAAAAATTGATATGCAAGTCTTATAAAAAGTTTTCCAGAGAAAAATGGGTTTTGCTTGTATAGTTCTCTTTACACAGCAAGAACAATTATGTGAAGAGACATGCTTGTAAGTTATATGTTTGCTTGTAAGATATGCTTATTTACGATGCAAAGTCAGACCCTTACGACAGTAGAGTAAGAGGCTTTGAGGAGTTCTCAGTCCGCAGCAAATTTTACTTTCACTTCTTAAGAGGTTAACATGCACCCACTGCAGTAAAAACTTTTTGGGACAGTTTTTGAAGTAGCTTAAACTGCGTTCTAGAGAAGACTTCTGAGAAGTTAAGATTTGGTAAAGTTAATACTAGACCATAACTTTTAAAAACATGTAAATAGTGATTTACAAAAAAGTCTCCTCATGTAGCAGTCTGGGAGGTTGTGTGTGCCTCCCTGAAGTCCACACACCAAGACATACCACCAGTTTCCAGTACCTGAAGCAAATGCTTTACTGGAGCACAGAAGTGAGAAGCCAGAGCAAAGTTTTACCCAGCAGAAGTCAGTTGGCTCTATTGATGGAGTTACTGATTAATAAAAGGCTTGCAAACAAATTGCAGGTTGTCTGCCTTCTGGGTGGAGTTCTCCTTCACATTCCTGCCACGTTCAGTGGTTTCTTGGTTTGCTCAGCTCCTCTGGATCCCAAGGAATGTCTCTTCCTTTCTATGACCTCAGAGGCTTGGCTTTCATCTGTGCCTTCATTGCGAGCATTTCTTCCTCTCCAGGGCTCCTGGTCTACACTCTGTGCTGGAAACTCCCTGCTCGCTGGGTTTCTCCCTCCCTACCCAGCCTGCTGTGGGCTCCAGCAGCACCTCACACCTGCGTGTGCTCAGTCACTTCCTCCACCTTTCCTTGTTTTCTGGGCAAGGGTTGTATTCTGCTCCTAGAGTACATCATCAGGAAGGTCAGCAGCCAGAGTTCATCTATGCAGCTCCTTCTTTTTCAGAGACTATGTGATATAACCGCATGAACTGGAAACCAACCAGTTCTGAAGTTTTACCAACAGTCACACCCCATATACTCCCATAGAGCAGTAACAGAGAAAAGGGATCTTGACCAGAGTCTGATTGCAACACTGACAGTGTTTTGTAAGGCTAAGCTGAGCTCCATATCCAAAGTGAGAACCCTTGTACAAGTACAGCTTTGGAAAACCTGGTCAACAGTCAGATGTCAGGAGCATAGAATTGCCTGAAAGACACACTATCTGTGGGATTTCTCAGTTTTTGGTGTGCATGCAAACATCATGTGCTAGGCCATGCTGATTTGTCTATATCACTAAATAACCATTTTTTCCCCTAAAAGCTCATCTGCACAGTATGCATTTTTCCATTCAGTAGAATCATTGCACACTTCATGGATTTGCATTTGGTGGCAGTTTACAAGTTGTTTGCATTCAATTTTTGGATAAGCAATATTAAAGTTTCAAGATCAGTTATGTTAATATGAAACTAATTATTTTTGCTTTTTGTTTTCTCTTTTTGTAAACTCTGATGCAGCATTATGTTGACTTGTGTTCTGTCTCTGCTTTGGCTCAATTCCCGTATCTTTCCATTTAAAGTTGTCTGTATTTCCTTTGCTTACCCAACCCCTGTTTTCCTTTCCAAATAAGGTGAATACAAGGCAAACTACTGAAAATCTGTATATTCTTTTTTGTATTGACTTATGGGGAGCCTTATTACACCCGTGCTTGATTTGAGCAGAACCTCTCGTGTTAAGCCATTATACGTGCCATTTCTTCGTCCAGTTTGTTGGAAACATTTGCAGGACAGCTTACCCTATGCTACATGATGTTCACTCTGCTGTTCATAATATGAACGAACAGGTTCATATTACACCGTGTTTCCACTTTCCAGTTATTTAAGGATAAATGTAATATGCAAACGACTCTGTTTGCAAATTACTGAGGCTGAGTTTAATGGCCCTTTCCCAGAATCCTTTATTGTGAACACCTTTTACCTTCAGTTGTATCTATAAACTGGCATTTTATAGCTATGAGGCCAGAGATCTACTGTGCTCTACACATACCATTGGGGAAAATGGATGGCACAAGGAATGGTGAGCTCAATTTCCCCTCTGAATCTGGGCAATATACCCCAGTATATTAGTAAAGTAATAGTAAATGTAAGTAAATGCCCCTGAGTTACTGGTGTATTTTTTCTTAGCCTAGTGATGCTTCCTTCTTTATTTCAAGCCGTCTTGGTTCCTGTTCCTGTTCTGCAGTTGTTGTTTTGTTTAACCAGCAATAAAATATGTTAACAAACTGTTTATTGTCCATTGGATTGGCTCAGGCAATTTTTACAGCTATTTGTCAGGTATTATCATAATCAACAAGATGGAGGCTATTTCCTTGACCTCTGTTGAATGTAGGAACAGGAATATTTATCCCAGCATTTAACGTTTCTGGGGGTTACTTAAAATTTCCAATTCCAGTTGCCCAAGTTGGAAGGGATGATCTTAGTGTTATATTACACTGACAGTTGTTGTTGGGTACCTTTGACAGAGAAGTGAAAGAAGTGCCTTGATCTTTGTGCAAGTACCAGGCTAACTGGAATTCTCCTTCCTTTGTGTCATTGCACAGACATCTTCTCGATTGTTGGTGCGGCCGACCAGCTCCGAGACACCCAGTGCGGCAGAACTAGTCAGTGCAATTGAAGAACTCGTCAAAAGTAAAATGGTGAGGCTGACTGGCAGATGCAGGTGTTTAAAGAAGTTATGTCTTCAAGTCCCAACTTGCTATTCAAAAAAAAGCTACATGCATTTCACTTGTAAACTTGATGCCTGTTTCAAAAGGAATTTTCTGGGTTGATGTACAGGTTGTACATGGATGTACAGGTTCATGTACACCATCTTTTGTAAAAGCACTTACTGAATAGGTAAATGGCTATGTAGAGAAGCAAAAAACAATAACTAAGAGGCAGAGGAGACAATAGAAAAACTATGTCCTATTAGTAAAATGAAAATAACCTATTAGTAAAATGAATGCAAAGAGCAAGGGTCTTGGCCTGATAGACCTTTATGAGGTCCCTGAAGCTAGGTTTATAGCTAGTCTAGCGAGGTTCAAAAGTAAAGCCACACACAGAAACATTTATGCTATCTAGCTGCTTTTTTAGACAATGTGATAATGAATCACAGAATAGTTTGGGTTGGAAGGGCCCTTTAAAGGTCATCTAGTCCAACCACCCTGCAGTGAGCAGGGACATCAGCCAGATCAGGTTGCTCAGAGCCCCATACAACCTGACCTTGAATGTCTCCAGGGATGGGGCATCTGCCACCTGTCTGGGCAACCTGTGCCAGTGTTTCACCACTGGGAAAAATGTCTTCCTTAGATCCAGTCTGAATCTATCCTCTTTTAGTTTAAAACCATTACCCCTTGTCCTGTTGCAACAGGCCCTGCTAAACAGTCTGTCCCCATCTTTCTTATAAGCCCCTTTAAGTACTGGAAGGCTGCAATAAGGTCTCCTCAGAGCCTTCTCTTCTCCAGGTTGAATAACCCCTGAATATGAAGAAATAAGTAAAAGAGTAAAAGGATCATTTTGCATGTTAGTGTCTCCTTTCCTCCTTTTTAGTGTTGGCTAACAAATTAAGTAGGAGGAATTTGTGTCAGCTTTTTTAAGTGTCTGTGTTTTAAACTGTCTATGTTTCTGAAGATGCTCATTGACAAAGAATAGGATGTTTGGGTATTACAGGAAGGCCCTTCTTCATATTCAAAACTCAGCTTGAGCCAGTGCTGGAAGAACTGCTGTAGCTGACCCTGTTTGAGCAGGGAGATTGGCCTGTATGGTCTCAAGAGGTCCCTCAGCAATTCTGTGATTTTGTCAAAAAAAGTCTGGCTTTTGCAACATAGACTCTGTTGGGCTTAGTAGAAGTGCTGCTGTGAAAACTACAGTGAATCACAGCATGGCAGCCCCATGTTACCAGAGGTTGATATTTCCCAGGCTCATTCTAAATTTAAGCAGCTTAGAATTTCAGAATGAAAAATTTTAATTTCTATTTTATATTTCCTGACTCAGAAAGACTTACACTTCACTTAAATTACTACATGAAGTAATTTCTGCACTCTCTTAGAGTATTAACTTTGCTTTTTACTTCTCTTGCACCAGAAGGGCGAATAGGAAGTAATCCATGGGAAAATTCAACAGAGTCTTTTGTAAATGAAAGGTTTGATAGTCCATGTGTCTAGCAGTGGATATAACTTAATGATCCATGCATATAGTCCCTGGTGGAGATGTTCTCATTTCAGAGTTTTAGCCAAGGGTCAGGTTCCCCTGGTTTTTGGGCCAGTTGTATCATTATTGGGTTTTTACTTTTTGTATGGAAAGAAAAAAGATTACAGCCAAACCACACCCTGGTGAAGTAAATGTGTCTTGCATTAAAGGCTGCATCACGTGCAGGGAAAATGTGATACATAACTGTA
Source organism: Phaethon lepturus (assembly GCF_000687285.1). Taxonomy (NCBI): domain Eukaryota; kingdom Metazoa; phylum Chordata; class Aves; order Phaethontiformes; family Phaethontidae; genus Phaethon; species Phaethon lepturus. The sequence goes on from NW_010511463.1 coordinate 4,963, forward strand.
GCTTGCTCCAACATTACGGGCTTGAATTAAAGAAGTCAAATAAATACTTCATAGAAGCTTGTTCGTATTACTTCTCCCATGGCTTCTCTATCTTTTATACAAACAGAAGCCTGTGGAGTCCATGCAAGGAAGATAGAGCCCCTGTCTCTTCTGCCAGATATCCTTTCCTAGGATCTGAACTGTCATAAAGCTCAAAAGCAACACTGACAGTGTAGAAGTCATCATTTTCTTCAATGAGTCAGTATTTTGGCTAGTTAATGAGATAAACAAAATGTCTGAGAAAGAATGCCACTTCTGTTGTCTTAAAAAATGTAACATCCAAAGAATCTCCTTTAAAGATGTCCTATTTATTATTTAAAGTAACTTGCATATGCCAGAACTCAAGTATGACAAATCTAATTTAATACTTGGCAATAAGCACACATCTCTGTAGCTTCCACCATAGAAGTACTTACATCCTGAGCAGGATAGTCTGATGTTTAGCCCTTGCTGCTCAAACCAACTGAAGTTCTTTCTTTTCCTGTGAAGGAGAGACCAATATACATCAAATGTGCTTCCATAAGGTTAGCTTATCTCTCCTGGAGAGCCAGGTTGTTGGCTGGTGTCCTGGAAGCTTGAAACCTCCTTTGCCAAGATACTTTACAATAATTGATCTCCCATAGGTTCCCATACATAGCTGCATGAAAAGGTATCTTGTGAATAAAGGGGAAATAAATCATTGTTGCTGTCTCTCTTGAACACCTTCTCAGGCCCTGGAGGACCGTCCAAGTTCCTTGTTGGTAGATCAAGGTGACAGCAGCAGTCCATCCTTCAACCCTTCAGATAACTCCCTTCTTTCCTCCTCATCACCCATAGATGAGATGGAAGAAAGAAAATCCAGCTCCTTAAAAAGACGACAGTAAGACCACTTTTTCACTCCATTTTTTACAATGTTTTGAAGAGAGAAATTAAATGTTTAAAAAAATGTCCGTTTTGAACTGTTGGTCTGAAAATGGGAGTACTTGTGTTACGTGTCAAGTATATAGTCACGTTATGCAAAGAAAAAATTTTTCTCAAACGTTAGTGGCAGTTTCAATTTCATGTAAAAAAACTTTAAAAAGTTGTATGCCATTAATCCTCTTTAAGAATCTTTTTATTTTTTAATGAAATATGTGTTCACCATTTTCCTTCCATTGTAGCTACGTCTTACAGGAATTAGTGGAGACAGAGCGAGATTATGTACGAGATCTGGGCTACGTAGTTGAGGTATGATGCTTTTCATTCTCTTGATTTACTTTTTTTACTTTATTTGAATGTGGTGCTGACCAGCTGTGTAGCTTGGACCTCACATTTTTTTTCAAAACAAAACACAGGAAGAAACTGAAAACGTGAATGTTTGCTTTCTGAGTTTTCCCTCCTGCAGGCTTTTAACATATTAGAGATACTGCATCAAATCTTATACCCTTTCTTCCCGTTATTGCGTGCACCTTATTGTTCTTCTGAGGAGTGTAGTTCTTTGTCATTTTTTACGATCACTACCTCTGGCCTAATGGTATGTTAGACTAGATGGTTTTATTTAGCACAACTGAATTACAAAAAGCATTGTAGCTCAGCATATAGAGCAACTATCCTGGATTTGAAAGACTTGCTGCCTCTCTTAGACTTCCTAGTTTCCCCTTGTGTAAAATGACATAACATCACGCATCTGCCTTCAGTCTTCAGCTACCAGCAAAATGCATTTGGAAGAGTAGAGAGAATGAGCATGACAGTGAATTTCAGCCTAACAAGATTCAATTCTTAAACTCAGTTTTAAAGGGAGGGAGGGAAAGAACGATTGGCATTGTGATAGTCGTCTTACAGTATTTAAAGGGTGCAGTAGAAGGTATGAACAGATGTATTCTTGTAACTAACAACATAATTCCTGGTGAAAATGCTAGACATCAAAACATAAACTTTGCAAACTAACACCAGACCTGGCTAATTAGGAGTAGAAGTATTAGGAAAAAATAGAAGGAATAGGGTTGCATGGATATTTACAAAACTTAAAAACACTCCCAGCTCTAACTATGTGATAGAATTGCACAGTGAGGTGGGTATATGTACACCAAAAAAAAGAAGACGGGACTATGGGAAAATGTAAAAGGAACCTTATTGCAGCCAGAATGCTTGCTAATAGAATTGATATTCAGCTTTTTTGGAGTTTGGTTTGCTCGTACCGCAGGTAGTAGTCCATGCAGTGCAGCCAACATGCAGTGCAGCTGCTTTCTTCCTCAGTGCACTTTGGTGTAGGGTTAGTGGGGATGACTGAAAAAAGAAACACTGAGCAAAGGAGCACAGAAGCCAGTTCAGTAGCTCTGAGATGTACTTGGTAGCAGCCCTACCTGGAAAAGCTTTGCAGCTGCTTCAGACAATAAAGAGAAGGGCTGTATAAGTTTTCTCTATGCTTTAGGCCTGTTCACACAGGCTAAATTAGCTAGAGTGAATTCATCTTCCTAGCGTTGGGCAGTGTTGTGTAGACAGCCTCAAGCCAGTTTGTGATATTTTGTGTCTGTGCTTTGTGTTATACTATGTTATAGAGCAGTGTTTGTGTCCCAAGCAAACTGTTGTCATGGGCGATTTGGAAAGCTGTTGGGAAAGGGGAGCTTAAAAGACAAACCACTTTTTTAAAGTTAAAATGTACACAGTGAATTTCTTTGGACTGTTGCAGGGTTATATGGCACTTATGAAGGAAGACGGTGTACCTGATGACATGAAAGGCAAAGACAAGATTGTGTTTGGAAATATTCACCAGATTTATGACTGGCACAGAGAGTACGTATTAACCTGAAAACCATCTGTTGGACAATTCTACCTTTAGATTCTGACTCTAAGAATTTTTTTTTTTTTTCTCAAATGCTGAGATGTAAGGTAAACACAGTTGATCTTGTGCTTTGAGTTGTAGATACTGTGGATTCAGCTTACAAATGTTGGCGTGAAGATTTGCTTTAAACAAGGATGCTTATATACAGCAAGTGCTTCAACTGAGAATCTATAGTATGGATAGTATTAGGTACAGAAGTTTGTCCATTGTTTGAGGCTTTGTTTTCAGAACTGTTTTTCAAAAAAAGAATTTGTTAGGAGTTAGCATAGCAATTATGAGCATCTCGGGCATTCAGACTAGGAAGGAGAAAATTTTCAATCAACATATGAAATTAAAGAATTTTATTAATGAACACCAGTATTTTTTTATCTTTGCATGGATTCAGTGTGTCCTTTTGGAAATCTATATTAAAATATTACACGGTTAACATTGTCATTTTGGACATACATTAATATCCTGATTAGGCTATTAGGGGACACAAAGTGGACCTTGCAGTAAAACCACTTTGCCTTGCAACTACCTGTTGCTATAGTGTGTGCCACCAGAAAAAAAAAGTACTTACTCTGTTTATGTTCAGCTTCTTTTTAGGAGAGTTGGAGAAGTGCCTTGAAGATCCAGAAAAGCTGGGATCCCTGTTTGTTAAGCATGTAAGTGCAAACATCTTTGTTGGCAAATCCCTATCGCTGCTACTGGCCGATGTTTGATTATTAAGGATTTATCTGTGGTACAGTATGGTTAAGAAAGTGCTGTAAAATATTCTTCACTGTAAGAGGTGGAGAGATAGCCTAGGTTTTGATCCCAATATCTTCCTGAGGAGAGGAAATACAAATAAGGGCCACATTTCTCAATTCAGTTCCAATTCTGTGCAAGGGAGTTGTCATTTCATGTGATACCTGCCTTCTAATCCCAGGTATCCATGCAGCACCATGGAACATAGGAGACAAAAACAGGAAAGAGGCTTATTCTTCTTTGCAGTTTCAGTGCATTCTAGTTTTGCATACTTTCCCGTTCTCAATCACACTAGTGGTTGAGATTCCACCCTTTTCACTTGGGAGAGGAATTGAGAGTGCCAGAAATTCATGATGTTTAATTTTAGTCCAACATAGTACCCTTTATAGCTTTATACAAGTCCCTGTTTTTCCACTTTTCATTTATTTATTGAAAGGAATGACCATATGTACATGTGGATATTATAACACTTCAGAAGGAAATCAGGTGAACTAGTCATCTGGAAACTAGGAATCAAAATTCAGGACCCATCAGACGTGCCACTAATCAGTGATTCTGGTGTGTTTTTGTGTAGAAATACAATTTAATACCTGTTACTGGTACTCCAAATCACGCAAAACAGCAGAAGGAAAACTTCCCTGCTAAATACGATCATTTGCACAAGCATGCAAAGACTGAAGACGGACTGGATTAAAGCAGATTTAATGGGTTTCAGATTTTCCCTGCAGTCTGTGTTTGAAGTCAATACCAGGGTAGCAAAAGAGCACAGAACCAAACATTAAAGGAACAGTAACACTGGAAGCCAGGACTAATTCCTGGACTAATGATGAGGAATGAGCTGTTTCATTTTTGAGGGATTATTTTTTTTAAAAAAAGGCTTGGAGGGAGGGGAGAATTCTGGCACTGGTAAAATGGGAAACCTGGAGGAAGTAACTCTCCCTGTTTCTGATTGCTGTTTTACTTTATCCTGGTATATCCTCAACTGAGTTGTCTTTGAAAGGCACCCTCACCACTCCAGATGGAAAGGCAAGCTGTGATGCTATGACACCATCCTCTAGCAAAACCCTGACTATCAGCTAGAACATGACGATTCAGTTCCTGCTCTTGATCTATGTTCTGTGTCCTTTTCAATCTCCATCTTATTTCTTCCTTTTTTGTTTTCCATTTGACTTCACTGGTCAGTACTCTCTAAGTCTCTGAGCAGCAAAGCCTCTAATGGCAAACCCATCCTAGCAAAATGATACAGAAAACTTTGGAGTAGGTAATAGACACATATGGTATGTCTGTGTTTCTTAACCAGCAAGGTCAGTAACCAAGAATGAATCTTAAAGGCTGAAGTTACACTCCTTCTCTTTTTCTTTGTTGCCTTGGTGTTAAAAGCACGTGCACAAAATACAGAATTGGAGCTAAAAAATACCAGCGCCACCATTTCCAGGCTACGTCACCTACGTCCCCACTCAAATTCCAGTAGGACAGCTAATACTAAATAGAAGAGTTTAGAGGTTTCTCCTAACTACTCTGTACAGCTAAACAGGAGGAGGTCATTATTCTAATATATTCCAATAATAATCGGATTATTAAAATTAAATAAAAAGTATGATATTTCAAAGGCTCTTGCTAAAAGAAAAAGATAACCATTTTCATACTTAGCTTTATTGTGGGACCTGCTGAGCTATCGTCTCTAAACATCTGTTGTTCAGGAGTATTTATAACTGTGGCAATTTTTTGACTTGTGTTGCCTTTCTAAAATCATGATATTCCCAAATAAATGTGTTTTCAGATCTGTAATTTCTGCATATGTAGCTGCTTCTTTTCCTCAGAAGGACCTTTTTAAGTTCATACTTTTGAACAGCTGTACTTCTTAAAATAATAACTCCATTTCAATCTGGCACGTTTTTTTCTTGATGATGATCTATCTGTCATTGTGTATCTTTGTTCTTCTAGGAGAGAAGGTTGCACATGTACATAGTTTACTGCCAAAACAAACCAAAGTCTGAGCACATTGTCTCAGAATACATTGATACGTTTTTTGAGGTAAGTGCCTGATAGAAGATATATGCAAGGTGAAGGGTGTGTACAAATCATAAGCATTATCAGATCTGTTGACCAAAACAAAAACAAACAAAAAGGCAGCAGATAACGTTGTTACTGTTTTAAATTATAATTTCTTCCCATTTCTCTTCTGATTTCTTACGTCTGATACAGGCTCCTAGATATATATTACTCTCTAGGGGAAGAAAACTAAAGTTTAGCTATAAGATATTAATTAATCATTAGAGTCTCATCCTTACTAGCCCTAGCCCAGGCGGTTAATAGTGCATATTATATGAAGTGGCAGTTTTGGATGAGCGAAGATCACTGTCGAAAATAGACTATATACAACCTGTGACTGAAAAATTACACTTCACTATACATTGTTTTCAAAAAAGGATACAAAGATGCTTGGAGAGGGGAATATTTTCAAAACAAAGCTGATACAGATAAGGGGAAGGACTCCAGCTTTTGCTAACTGAAGATTAGATTCTGCTCTGATAGTCATATAGCCATATATCACTATCATATCTGATATATCTGATAGTGATATATCCTGCTGTGTTTTTAACTCAACAAAAGAAAGTTGTTTCTAACTGCATGAACAAAAAAATGTTTGTTTTACATCCCTAAGGATCTAAAGCAACGCCTAGGCCACAGACTTCAGCTCACGGACTTGCTAATAAAACCTGTGCAGAGAATTATGAAATACCAGCTGTTACTAAAGGTAAAGCGATGTTGAGATGAATGATTTAATCTATGTGTTAGTGGATATGTTTTCTTTTTTAAATATTGCTGATGCTTTTCCACCCTCCTCCCAAACAGAACCCAGATTTGTAAGCAGTGTCACATGATTATTTTCTGAGCATATTCAGATAGTTACAAAAATTGCGATAAATAGATTCTGCCCAAGCTTGCTTTTTCTTTTAATGGTTAAAGACCAAATGAGCTCAAGTCAGTGACATGGAAATGTTTAGAATTTGTACCAATGTCACATGAAGAGGAGAGGGATCTCCCAAGTGTTTTCAGATGTAAACGTGATATGAGTTGTTGGGACTCATCCCAACTTTTCCATCCACATCTGCAACCATTTTAATATCATGTAAATGTTTACTGAAGAGCAACCCTTTGTATCACAGAGGTCATTGCCTTAATACATGTACTTGTATGAGCTAAATCAAAACAGTGAATAAATCTTAAAAAATAAAAGGGAGAAAGCACTGCAACAAGAAGCTTTAAAAAGGAAATTTTTCTGTGTGTCTTCTGCAGTCTGTCATTCTCTGGCAGAGGATAGCAAATTCAGATTTTCTAAGATTTCCTTTAGCTGATTAATGAGAAAATAACTTTCTTTTTCTTTTTCAGGACTTCCTTAAATATTCTAAGAAAGCTAATCTTGACACAACAGAACTAGAGGTACTTGAGACATTTTCTCTTGGTGATTTGAATGCTCTTTAGTCTGAACTTCTGTTGTTTTGACAGTCACTTTCCTTTTCTGATCATCTTGAGACTGTGATTATAAGTGTTTGCCTTTCACATTTCTGTTCTAAAGCTATCATAGCAAATGAAACAAAATTTTATGCTGCTAACTCATATGGAAAATAAAGGTTTGACTTTTTATTTGTCTTGAACAGAGAGCTGTAGAGGTCATGTGTATAGTACCAAAACGGTGTAATGACATGATGAATGTTGGCCGCCTGCAAGGATTTGATGTAAGTTGGCTGAGGTTTTGCTTGAGAGTTTTTGTCAGGTTCTCTAGAAATTAACCATTAATGTTATAGGGAGAAATGAGGTGGAGTGCTCCCTTGCTATCTGGTTAGCTGGTGCAAAAATTAGTGAATGAAAAATCAAGTCTTAGCCCTGCCAAGGACTTTTTCCTGGGAAACTTTACATGTTCTGTCAGTCACACTAGGTAAGTCCTTCTGCAAAATCTAGGAAGCACTGGTGTTATTACAGTTCCCTTATTGACTAATGACTTGTAAAATAGTGAAGTAATCAGTTATCAGCAGATGAGCAGACCTGACTTCTGTAGTGTAGACATAGGAGGAGTTGCTGAGGTCAGTAAAGTACCTGAGGCAACTTTAGCCCTTCTTGTTTTGCTAAGTCTAGAAGAGATGGAAATTGGCTGTTGAAGCAGTACGCATCAGCCAGGCCATAGTCACATGTGCTACTTGCAAAGGCCTTTCTGCTCTGTGCTGCAGGTGTGAACGTGAATTACTTCCCTTTTCAGCAGCTTGGAAGTCTTTGCAAGAATACATGAGTTACTGTGGGAGTTACTGAGAACAGACAGTTGAAAGCCTTAGTGTTACAAGCCCCAAACTGCAGTATGAGTTGAAAAGAGTGGATTTTGGGTTGTTTTTTTTTTTTTTTCTTGATGATGTTTGTTTTTTTGAGAAAGGGCACAAGAATGTCCTGTGTATAGAGGATCAATGAATATATAATGGTCAGTGACAGTCAGAAATTGGGAACTATACAAAGCTATTTTGGCATGAGCATCTGCTCAAAAAGGTTGATTGGGGAAAGAAAGAAATTCACTAAATGTGTTTCTGCTTGCCTCTGTGTCTAGGGTAAAATTGTAGCCCAGGGTAAACTCCTGCTCCAGGACACATTCTTGGTTACAGACCAGGACACGGGACTTCTGCCACGATGCAAGGAGAGACGGGTCTTCCTATTTGAGCAGATTGTCATTTTCAGTGAGCTGCTAGATAAAAAGAAAGGTTTCTCCATGCCCGGATTCTTGTTTAAAAACAGTATCAAGGTAACTGTTGTGCGTGAGTCTCTGCGTCCCCTGCACAAACTCTGCTAAGGTAACAGTTTCTGACTTAGTGTGGAGTCACTAGTGACATATCTAGATGTGCAATCATAAAGCCCAGAGAGGTGTCAGTCATTTCCTGAAATTACTTCCTACCGAAGTTTTGCTCACTCTGATGATAAATGGAAATCTTTGGATCCCAGTACTCTGATGCTTCCCGTGTGAAATATACCAAAACAGGTGTTCTTGTGCCAAGGTGAACAAGCATTCACAAAGGAGTTTAGTTTTCAGCTCTGTGCTGTGTGTACATGCACCATATTGCAAAGTCATTGCAAATAAAGATAACTCTTCACATATCCCTTCTTTTGAGTTTCAGCTGAAATCAGTCTGAATATGTAGGTAACATTTGCAAGTAGTGCCACCTTCTTAGACGTGTCGGCTTTTCCTCAAACAAAAAGGGTTTACCCCCACTTCAAGCTTGCCCTGAAACAAAAACTGATGATATTAGGGCCCACCAGCCTTCCTCGCGAAGGGTTTTGGGTGGATCCTGCTTCCCTTAATCCACCTCTGTGCTCTGCCTGCCAGCTGAGCATCCTGTTCAGCACTGGCTGGACAGCCTGTTCCAAGGCATTGCTGGATCTGCAGCAGAAGCCTTGGGCTTCTACCCAGTGTGGGCCAGTGGTAGGGCTCCATAGCAGGCTTAGCATTTTAAGTAACTTGAAGGGAAAGTGAGGGATGATGGAGAACACTGGGCCATACTGACCAGCTGGAGGTTGTTCAGGCACAGTGTGTCAGTAAGCTGTACACTAATCCGTAGTTTGCTGTAATCCTTCATTTCATGGTGGTATTTTACTGAAGGAAAGAATGGTCATCATTTGAAGGTCTGACTCTGAGCTCCTAAGTAAGAGATTTTAGAGGTATGTTTCTCATAAAATACATCAAGTAAATTCTCTCTTTTTTTTTTTTTTTTTTTTTTTCATGAAGGTGAGTTGCCTTTCCCTGGAGGAAAATGTGGACAGCGATCCCTGTAAATTTGCACTAACGTCAAGAACGGGCGATGTCACGGAGACCTTTATTTTACATTCTGCCAGTCCAGGAGTCCGCCAGTTATGGATCCATGAAATTAACCAAATTTTGGAAAACCAGCGCAACTTTTTAAATGGTAAATTATTTCCTTTCACTGAAAGCTCATAATTGACTGACTTCTCTCTCATCTGTTGTTTCTTGGCTTTAAAGGTTTTACAAGTTTCCTTTTTCCTGAGCTAATACAGAACAGTTGGGGGATATGTGCCATATTTCTGCTTCAGAACAGATGCTAGCATTTATTGTAAGAGTGGTAGTCTGAATTTACATGGTGTTCTCTTGGTGAAATTTTCCAAATGTTTTGTAGGAGTGAGTCGAGATTGGCACCACCCGTTGAGGTGGAGAGCTTGTGTACTCCTTTTAAGCAAACACAAGCCTTTAAAGGCTAAACCCAAGTGGAATCTTAAGCATCTATTCTGAATATGTTTTGCTTGTGTTTGTTTGGTGGCCATTGTTGTCACATCTTACTGTGGTAACGACATTCAGATTGTGCAGGAGGAAAGTAGATGGTAGTGTCTACTGTGACAGTAAAAGGTTCTTGCTCTATTTTTGCATCCATCAGTTGTTGCCCCAAAATCTGCCCCAGATTTTTTTTAAGAGAGTTGTAATGGATGGAACAACGAGCTGAGAATTCGGAGTCACGCCTGTTTTTTTCCCAGCTTGGCTGCTGACTGACAATGTGATCCTAGAGGAAAACATTTCTCCCTGGTTTCAGATTTTTCATCTTTAACAGAGGTACCTATAGCAGGTTATGAAGCTGTGATATAGAAAAGTGACTTGAGATCTCTGGCATGACCGGCATTGCTGAGGGAACTTATCTTATTTGAACAGCACTCCCCTTTTGCCAATAAACGTGTGTCTCTCAAACTGTTCCTGTTCCCTTTCCTGCCCTCCTTTCCCTGACCGCCTCCCCTCCTGCCCCCATTGCAGCCTTGACGTCCCCAATCGAGTACCAGAGGAACCACAGCAGTGGTGGAGGTGGCAGCGGGAGCAGCAGCGGCCCCAGCAGCTGTAGTGGCATCCCCAGCTCCAGCCGTAGCCGGCCATCCCGGATCCCCCAGCCTGTCAGACACCATTCCCCAGTCCTGGTCTCCTCTGCAGCCTCGGCCCAAGCAGAGGCAGACAAGATGTCAGGTATGTCCATTCACAATCTCTCCCTGCCACACTACAACACCTCCTTAGAAACTGGCCTGAGCCAGCCAGACAGGCACCCTCCCAATGCAGAACCGGACGGTCCTCAGAGAGAAGCTGAGCAGATTCCCAAGATGAAAGTTATTGAAAGTCCAAGGAAGACAGCGGGAAACATTTCTGGCTCAGCTGATGGAGCCCAGAAAGACTCACGTGGAAGCTCAGAGGACGGTCGATCAAGAAACAGCATAGGATCACTGACGCTTGGGAAGCCAAGGCCAGGAGCCATCTCACCAATGAACTCTCCTCTCTCCACGACTTTCCCTTCTCCTTTTGGCAAAGAAACCTTTCCACCCAGCAGCCCCCTGCAGAAGGGCTCCTTTTGGAGCTCCATCCCAGCATCCCCTGCCAGCCGCCCTGGCTCCTTCACTTTCCCTGGGGACAATGACTCCCTCCAGCGGCAGGGGCACCGCCCCTCTTCCCCCAGCC